>NW_021636158.1:0-54177 GCF_004799145.2 Neltuma alba | reverse complement strand
AGAAGAAGGCGAGCTGGACAAGGCTGGAATAACATGAGGATTATTCTGTAATTGATTTGGGATCTGTCTTTTAAATCTAGATTTCTACTTATTTGCCATGGCGAAGCCTGCCATGTGCCGTGGCGAAGGGTCAAAACAACGGCAATTGTTTAAGTGACTTGAACCCCTTTAGAAAGTAACTTCGCTGCTGTGAAACATCAGAATGATGCTTCCTTGACTTTTTCTAACCTTTGCCAAATGAAAAATAAAACACTTATTTATCCTATAAAAACCAAGATACTAAAAACCAAATTGGTCAATGAATGGTGGGTCAAATCAGAGTTAGACATAAGTCAAACTGGTAATAATTAAAATAATATAATTTAATTAAAATATATAAACATATTAATATTTTAATTATGAAAAAAATTATATTCAATCTTTCAATGGGTACCCAAACTAAAAGGTGTTTGTATCTTTATAGTTTTTTCTCTTTTATTTCATTTTTTTCAGTTCTATTTGTTTTCTTCTTTTTTATTTCTTCTCTAATTATTTTTATCTTTCCTTCCATAACACATCAATTCTTTTTCCTTCTCTCTTTCGCACCCAACAATTAATACAATTGACAGGATAGTTTTTTTTTTTTTAATCTCTCCCCTCCATAAATCTACCTTTTCTCTTTCTCTTATAATAAAAGTAATAATAAATTAATAATAATCACTTTCTTCCTCTGTTCATTTCCCTATAATACCCGCCGTAAGTTTCAAACTTGCACCGCGACTTCAAGCTTTCTTCTGATAAGAGAGGGGCACCCCACCAGCAAGTCTTAACTCAATCACAAGCTGGAAGGGGTGTGCCTTGAGTCTTGGACTTTCAGCAGTCTCCATGACTTCTTCTTGATCATATCTAACCGGTCCATCTTCTTTGAACTAAGCATCGTCTGCGATGGTCCACGAGGGAAATCGACTGCTAGAATGGATCAGAGATGGCAGAGGAGTAATTAGATTAGGAGAAAAAGGATTACGACGAAATGGAGGAGGAGAGGAGAGAGGAGAGATAATCTTGTCAATAGTTTGATTAAAATGATTTTTTTATATTGTTTTAGAAATTTTATTTTTAAAAATGACATATTCATGTAAATTGAAAAAAGAAATTGCCAACTCAAATTAAAATGAGATTATTTGTTATATTATATGTAGGGGTAGAAACAGACTAGGTTAGGCTAGGCCTCACCATTAACAGGCCTGACTTGTGGTGAGAACTGTTAGCCTGAGCCTAGCTTGCGGCCTGTGAATAGCTTTTTGTTCGGCCTGAGCTTGGCCTATAATCTGACCTGGCCTGGCCTATGGCCTGTTAAAAGGCCTGTTTTTTTTAACAAATTTCAAACACACATAAATCAATTCAAAATTACAATAATTCAATCCAATTTATCTAAAATACAAACAAAAAATATGAAATTATCAAATTAACACAATTTGTAAAACGTGTCCCCTTAGGCCCAAAAAAATCAAACATGAAAAATTATTAGAAACATAATTTCACTCTGGTATAAAAATATCATTTCATCCCATTTCTAGTATAAAAATTACTTGATGACTAGATCTAGTTTAAAATATGAAACGTCTTAATCCCTTTTATATTTTAAATTTATCATTTATTCAAACTAATTTACCAAGAAAATGATATTTGATCCTGTTATTACACATGGTTGTTTTTAAAAAGATATATATTACATTTGTTATAGTTTATTTATTTATTTAAATTAATTAAGCAACTATTATAATAAGAATTAGATTGAGCACACATATATACAGTGTAAAACATAATAGATCTATTCTATATATATATATATATATATATTCTATATAAGATTAATATGAAAAGCATGGATCAAATAAATGAATGATGCTTTTCTTTTTTTTAATACACTTATGTTTCCTTTCTCTTCAAATATGTGTCATTATACATACATCAATTATTTTTATTATAGAGAATGAAAATGAAATGAAGCATGCAATAAGTTTTGAATAACACGTTTATATGGGTGGAGTTTTCTTAATTAACCAATTAGAATAGCAGATTTCCTCCTGTCCATTTACAATTTTAACCTCAAAAAAATAAAAGATAACAGGCCCAGGTCGTTTGACAAGCCTAAGCCTGACTTGATAAAGTAAACAGGCCTTTTTACAGGCCTGAGCCTATTCTAATATCTAAATAGGCCAGGCCAGGCCTAGGCCCCTAACAGGCCGCCTGACCTATTTTCACCCCTAATTATAAGTAGATAGAGCAGTGGTGCACCTAAGCATCCAAGAATTTCTCATGTTTTTAAGGTCCCGTTTGGTACAAAGTATTGAAAACAAGAGATTGAGATTGAGATTGCAATTGAAAAAAATTATTAAAATAATATTTAGTATGAGTAATTGCTTATTATATAGAATTAGACAAACACATAGAGGTGGAATTAGAGAATACCACTTCTCCCTATGGTATTCTTCAATCCCACATACATGGGTTTGACTAATCCCTTATAACAAATAATCTCTTATACTAAATACTCATTTAATAGATTTTCTCAATTACAATCTTAATTACAATCCTAATCTCAATCCCTCATTTTTAATGCTCTATACTAAACGCAACCTAAGGGTTTGCTGACGTGGTAGACCGATCGGCCTGTTGCAAGGCACGATGGCATGAGGTTTCAGCAGCTCCATAGGGAGCACTGCTCGCTCCGGGGGTCTGACTGACCTTAGAGTTCACTGCCAGTACAGTGCCTACCAGAACTCATCCAACCAAAGACATAAGGAGACAAAAACCAAAATTACAAAAAACTGTACCGTTCGTTCTAGCGACATAACCAAAAGGCCAAAATTAAACACGTTCGTTGCAGCAAACATAGTCCCTTGTAAAGTTGCAGCGGCGAATGACGTAGAAACGTGAAAAAGAACATAGCAGTTCAATAATCTAAATGCAAAAAGGCCTAATAGTGGCGACACACCAAATTCAACATAATATGAAGTTAGGGAGACACTACAATTCGCTACTGTAGCCTTCACTCTATTGTCAAAATGATGCTATGCCTATGATCAACAAATGATTTAAGTTATGTTTTTCTTCGGTTGAAATATGAAAATGATGCTACCATCCACAAATGATTTAAGTATGTCATTATTGATATAGATATAAATATATAAATGCATTATCATATTTCAGAAAAAAAGAATTTGGCAAAATTTTGGAGTGAAAATCACAAACAAATGTTTATCATATTGAATAATTATTAATTAATTATGTTAGATTAGGCCTAATTTAGAAATCCCTTTTTCCTTTTTTAACTACCTTCAATTTTCCCTTATAATTACATAGGGGCATTCTGGTCTTTGAACAACATTTCAAAATTAGCCTAATTAAAGAATTATTTTTATTAAAAGTGTATGCTCAATTTTGGTTTTGATCATTTTAGCTGGATTTAATTACAATTTTTCCTGTTTACTTTTGTGTAATGTTCTAAAATAGAGGTTATGATGCATTTAATGTACGAAAAATGCATTTAAGGAAAAATAACTCTCTTAAAAAGAGATATTTTCAATTTCTTTTTCTATTTTCTTTTTCTATCATAAAGAATTTTTCTTTCACTCTTCAAATTAAATCTCTAATAAGAAATGGAAAAGGATTTTTCCAAGGTTGTTTCCATTCTTTAGATTGAAAATTCCTTGAATGATTGGCAAATCTTTTTGTGACCATCAATCACTATATCTGACAGTGCACGTGATATCATTTTCTATCATGCCAACTTTCATTTTCAATCTTCAAATGAAATCACCAAGAAGAAATGAAAAATGATTTGCCCAAATTAGTTTCATTCTTTAAATTGGCAATCCAATAAAGGAATTTCTTTATTCTTTTTTTTTTTTCTTGAATACAAAATGACAAGTACTAGACTTGGGGAGACGTGGCTCCTAAAATAAAACCGACTGGCTCAGTCAGCCTGCCAGGATAACCTCGGGAAATTCCTATTCAAGGTCTATCTCCACTTGTTCCACGCAGAAAGCAGGTGAGGCCTGCAAAACGACTTTCTCCGTGGTCATCTCATGTGCCTTCTTCGCAAGTAGATCTGCACATATCAATGCTTCTCTGTGAACATGCAATATCTCTATCTCCCAGTTGCTGAAAATTAAAGCTCTTACATCTGATAGCTCAGGTGCCAAGGGAGGATGATGTCCACTCTCCCTATTTGGCCATCGGATTAGCATTTCTTTATTTTCTAATTAATAACCATCAATTACATGCATATGATCATGATTGTGACGTTGCACATATAAGGGCAAAAGTAGAAAACTGCTACTTATTATAGCAAAACAAATTACATAACCACATATTATGATATAATTAGCTTATTATTAAATTTTAGCATGGTGGAAGAAATATATATTTTTCCACCTTCATTATGTAAGGAAGACGTTAAATAATACACTCTTATCGATAATTACATACTACTTCCAATCTTAATATAAGAGTTAAATAATTAATTTGTGAATAATAAGAAAATTAGTTAAGTTAGTTATTTATGATAATTGAGTGTTGTCTTTTATTAAAATACCCTTAAATCATCTGTATTAGAATGAAAAACCATTTGACATAATAGAAAATAGAAACTATTTTGGGGAGTAATGAATAAATATGAGAAATAAGGTAAATCGGGATATTATATATAAGACCAAATTGAATCTCTAAATAGTTCTTATATTTAGGATCAGAGTTAGTATAATATTTTTCTTATTTACTCATTTCTATTTATATGAGGGTTTTATAAGTGCATCACAAATGTTACTTAAAGAAGTAACTCAAGAACATATTTAAGGGAAAATGGCACTGAGGTTCTACAAAAGGAAAAATACTGCCAAAATATCTCTAAAAAATTGATAATTGCCTTGGAGTCCTAAAGGGACCTCAATGCAATTTAGTGAAATATAAATAGACACGTTTGCCCCTATGAGATTCACTCAAAACCACTAAAAGCCCTAACCTTCATTTGAATTTGTTGGCCACTATTCTACAAGGGAAATAGAACTTTGTTCTTCTCCTTCCGCAACCCAAAATCTTGGCCACTCACAAGTGAAATAGACATTCTTTTCTTCTTCTTGCATCAGTTATCATGTTCCTTGTATCCTGATTTTTAGGACATAGAGTTAGTTTTGATCTAGATTATATAGAAAGAGATATATTTTGATTTATGAGAAATATTTTGCTTTGAATTTATTTTTTACATATTAGAAAAAATTATAAACAAATATTAGATGAAATAACTCACAAAAACAATTGATTTAGATATATTCTAATTAGGAGTAGATTATATAGTAGGATGTTAGGTAAATAATAGTTAGAAGATGTCACACCCTGGTAATTTTATCCTAATTGATGAATGATTTGAGACTGACTAAGGTCAAATAATATAGTAGATTGGTAGAGGACCCAGGCTATGAGGAAAAATCAGGATAGGGACACAACGGTCATTTCTGAAAAGATCGGTCAAGAAAGGGCAGTATTAGAAATAATGTCTGAAATTCCTGAAAATTCTCAGAAAATCATGAAAAATAGAAAGGAGGGTACAGAATAATGTTTGAGGCTTAGAAGGTGAATATAGGATAAAAAAATAATTTATCAGGGAATTATTTGTAATTATTGGAATTTTTGGTTAATTAAGGAAAATTAGCCAATTTCCATTATTTAAAATATATGGAGGCCTCAAAAATTCAAGGAAAAATGGGGATAAATTATGTGACATATTATCCTAATTTATAAAATTACAACCCACCTTTGGATGTACAGAGGTTAGCTTAAAGAATATTTATTACCAAATTATTATCAGTAGAATATTGATTTTTGATGGAATAAAATTTAGAAAATTATAGAGGGAGGTAAAACTTGAGAAGAATCATGGAATATCCTTAGAATGAGAGGAATTTAAGAAGGTGTTGAAATCAAAATTTTGTGACAGTAAATTGGACAGGATTATTGGAAAATCGGACCGAAAATACACACATAATCAGTAGATTGTACTGAATATTGGATGAGTCATTTTTCTCCCAATTTTTAGAGTAATATTTCAGCCAAATTAAGGAGGGAGGACAAAGTTGAAATTTCCCAAATTGTTCAAGGGCATAAAGGGAAATAAGAGACAAAACATTAAAATAATATTTTATTTCCCCATAAAAATCACATGGTGAATAGGTGTCCATCCATGTGTCAATTTCTTGTGGTGTGTACTCTAGGATCTGTCCATGTGTAAAGTGGAAAAAAAATGGACGGCCGAGATCGCATCTTTTTCCCGGAGGGCATTCTTGGAATTTTAAAAAATCAAAGCCTATAAATACCCCCCTCTCATGAACATTTCGGCCAAGATGGTTGCTTGGTGAAGGAATGTTGTGTTCTTGAGTTCTAGGAGAGAGAAAGGAAGAAAGAAGAGAGAGAAAGGGAGAAAGCAAAGTTAGACACCTCTAATCGCCGATTAAGAGCTAATTAAGGTATGTTTACCTCCCTAAGTGTTAATTATTTTTAGTTAATGATTTATTTGAGGAAGATTAGGATTAATTACCTTGATTAATTATGGTTTAGTGATAGCTAAGATTAATCATGTTATTTGATTAAAGATTAGTAAGTAATTAAGGTTAGCTACCCTGATTAATTTGTAATTAGTGATTAGTTATGCTATTTGAAGGAGGATTAATTATGATTAATCATGTTGATTAAGGAATGATTAAAGGTTAATCATGTTGATTAGAGAATGATTAATGGTTAATCCATAAGGGATTAGTGACTTAATCTTAGAGGATTATGTTGTACTAATGACTATGTGACTTGAGGACCTTAATTAAATATTGGATTAAGGATTAAGGGTTAGTGATTAACCAAGAAAGCATGATTAATCATAGATTAAGGAAGAATTCCAAGACCTTAACTGAGGATTAAGGCTTGGTCAAACCAAAGTCAAAGGATTAGGAAAAGTATACAGAAGTTATAAATTGAAAGGCACAAGGGTACTATTATATTGAGAAAGAATTGTATACTGGATATGGAATTTACCATACTCTTACTGTATGGTTGATAGGCAATTTCTGGAAACTAGGAGGACCTCAAGCAAGGAAAACAAGGAGAAACAGTAAGCGTGGAACTGAGGTAGCGTGAACTTGCAATTATTTTGTTGACTTGCATTTGGTGTTTCTGCTATGTGTGTTTATGTGCCATGAGAATGTTTATGCCCAGATGATGTGAACTCCTTGCAATGTATGCCTTGGCTCTTGCATGATTGAGTTTTGACTAGAATGATTATATGCTCCATGATATGATGACATGGATACAGAATGGTTATGGCATGGCATAAAGACTAGCAATATTATTTTACTGCATGTAGCATGACATCTTATGCATGTTGACCTGATGGTTGTATGTTCAATGCTACTGGGATTTCTATGAAATCTCATTCCTCCTATAACATGATATCCTAGGTGCCACTACTTCCAAGGAGAAGGGAAAAGAAGTAATCATGGCTTGAGGAAATTATGATCTATGTATTGTATCATATGGTTTTAAACCTTTCTTTTCCAAGCCATGTAAGCATATTCTGATCATGAACACATAACATGATACCCTTTTTGGATGTATATTAATGGCAGAGTAGCTTTATATGCGAGTATGGTATGCTTATGGTGAAAAATGAAATGGTGCTAGAATTAGTGAAAAAGGGGGATAAAAATGGTCAAAATTTGACCAAACTTTGACAAATTAAGACCCTGGCCAAATGGTTGAATTTTTCCCTGAAATTTGGTATGCAAATAGATCTTATTTTTTCCTTTAAAATGAGTGGTAAAGCATCACAATCGGAGCTCTGTGTAAGAAGTTATGCCTTTCCGAAGTTAGGAAAAAATCCTGGAAAATAGAAAAATGACCAAATGAACAGTACCTTTTGAAATTAAAATCGGATGCGTTCCTGATTAAAGAGGAACCTGAGGTTATTTTTCCTTGATAGATGATATTAAGAGCTTTGAGTGAGACTTGGAACGACCTTGTTTCGATTTTTCTAGAATTAGTTATGATTTTCCAAAGTTATGTCAAGTTTAAGGTTACAGTGAATAGTAATGCGGGAAAAGAAATTTTTAAACTCAGGTTTTTCAACCCGGTAACCTGAGCTTGCGCTTCTGAGTATCTTAACTTGGCATAATATAAGGTCACAAACGTAAGGTGTTACAGAAGACTCTTCAGATTTTAAAATAAAAATAATTGAGGCAAATTATGAAATTATTGAGATATTAAGCAATTTTATGGTAGATAAATAATTTTTAAAAGATTGAGATTAGTTTAGAAAATTATTTGGACATTACGCATATCTATTTAGATTCTAATTCTTGGATATGACTTTTAAAATTTTTGTCTAAAAAAAAAAAGATATAACATTTAAAATAAGTGATTTGAAATTTTAGTTTTATAAAACAAATAAAATATAAAGATAATATATACATATTTAATCTAATGGAAAACCCTAATCCTATATCTATTTCTCCTTTTCTTCTCTATTCACAAAAACACACGTTGTCTTTTCCTTATCTCATTGCTTTCTCTTATCTGATCTCCATCTCTAATCAATTCCAGAGGACAGGCTCTTTTCTCTGTAAGCCAAGCATGGGTGCCTCTGTATATTTAACCATGTATCTCTCCTTTCTTCACCCTATATATATATAGTGCCAATCGTTCTCCTCCCACCCTTCATCATGTCACTCCGTCATTTCCCTTTAATATACACACATATCATTGCCTCTTCCACCCTCTTAATCATGTCACATCTCCTGTTTGTGTTCCAAGCTTAAATTTTAGAGGTCAAAAGAACGCCATTTAGCAAATACATTGGTTTGAGACTCTGAGAAATTTAGAGTGACATTATGTGATTATATGTAAGCTGTAGAGTAACAGGTAATGCTGAAGATTCTTCCATATACATGTAAACTGTGTAAACTGTGATGTTGTTGGCTATTTCTTAATTTTGATTATGCAGTAATTAAATGATGATTTAGATAATTAATTAAAATAATAATTATTAATGTTAATATTAATAAACTTCTTGATGGATATGTTAATTATATTATAGTAATATCATGATAATTTAGGTTGCTAATATTGAATTTTTATACATGTATACGTGAGTTGGATAAAAAATGTGTACAAAGTACATCATTTAAAACATAGTTCAATCCTTTTAGGCTCATTGCTATGTATCACATGAATCATTGAATAACTTATTTCTTTTCAAGCATGCTTGTGTATGTAATAATGTATGATTCGAATGGAAACTATTTTATGTCACTATGATCTAAAATGATCTTGTCTTTACTTATGTTTTATCATTTTCTTTGTCATTACATTTGCATTCGTGGTGATAGGTTGAGATTAGAAGGAGTTTTAGTGTATGATGAATTCTTTTACCACGTGGTATGCCACCACTCAGTGCATAGTGGATGGCACTTTTTAAGGCCATTTCTTCTATGTTTTCCTTTGCTCGGGATTATATTGGAGCTATGGGATATGTGACATTTTTTTTAGTGTTGTTCTTTTAAGGAGGGGAGCCATAGTCCGAACTTGAGCTCTATGCCTTTGGCCGGTTATATCTCGAGTACTAATGAGCTTGGGATAATTTAGTTACATGAATTGGTTTCTATTGGACTATATGTGTTAGTCTATGACTCTAGTCAGCAGTATAAGGTTAGACGGTAATATAAGGGAGGCATATTGTATTTCTACATACAAAATATGAAATGAGGTTATATAATTAAATGAAGAATGAAATTGAGATAAATGTGATGTCCATAAGAGATATTTGTATAAACATTATACATGATTATATTGGTTCTATACTATGATATGTGTGGTTTGCTTATGTATGTTAGGACTTTAGTAGTTACCAAAACGTTAGATCTCATTCCTTTAAATTAAAGGTTTTCAAGAGGACCAGATGCCTATTATGCCCATCCAAGCCTGTAGAAAAAAATACTTAATCCAACCCAACAAAAAGAGGCCCAAGCAAAAATGGGTATTTTTGGGGCCGAACTTACCACGGGCAGGGTTGGGCAGCGAGTAAGGTATACTACCTTGCTCATTTGGCCCTGACCAAAAAAATTTATAATTATATATATTATGATAATATATACTATAATATTATTTTTCAACCACTATCCCTTTTAATTTTGGCCATAAAAATTGTCTTTTTTGTTGCTTGCACTCTTCCATAATATCAAAATTCTGTTCATTTATTTGTCTACCACTACAGTGATTTAATAGCTCTCTTTTTGTCAAATAGTTATGAGAGTGTATTATTCGTAAGGTAAAAAAAACCAAACCGGACCGGACCGGCCGGTTCAACCGAAAAACCGGTCTTCAGTCTGGTCTGGTTTGCTTGTTGAACTGGACCTGAAATGAACCGGTAACAAACCGATTAAATCGGTAAAAACCGATTTCAAACTGGGGTAACCGCCGGTTGGAATGGGTTACTCGGTTTGAAGGAAAGCCTCAGAGAAAGCGCTAGATCTGAACTTCTGAAGGAAGAAGGGCCAAAAGAAGGAGAGGATGAAGAAGGGGAAGAGGAGGTGGACGGAGGTCACATTTAAAGGAGGAAGGAGACGGAGGCAAGGAGAAGGAAAAAGGATAGTTACCGTCGTTTTACTTCATCACCATCATTCTCCTTTATAAGAGCTTATCAGATTTGTGAAGAGAGAAACCATGAAAGCTGAGAAGCACAAGAAGCAAAACCATGATGTTGAGGAAGGGATGGTCACACACACAAGCCACAGGAAAAAAAGAAAAGAAAGAAGAGTGAAGACAAAGAAGCTGCAGGAAGTTCAAAAACGAAGGACAAGGCAAGAAGAGAAGTGTCAGTGTTAGAGTGTTTGACACTCAAGTAACAAAGCAAGAGAGAGAATTAAAGAAAAGAAAGTGGACCACACGCAAGGAATCAAAAATGGATAAGAAAAAAAGAAATAATTAATATGCATAAAGAATATGGATATAATTTGCATACTTTAAATAAGATTAAATATTATTTTTACATATTTAAATATGAATATTTTATGCATTTTAATTAAATTCTATTATTTTAATTATTACCGGTCCGACCACTATCTAACCCATTAACCCTTGAACCACTATCTTGACCGGTTTATTATCCGGTCCGGTTTTTTTTACCTTGATTATTCGACCATTACTCATTAATTTAACCAAATTGGTTAAACCTTAAGGCCAGGCCACTTGGGCTACAAGTCTCAAACTAGGGTTGTTTACGGGACGGATCAGGACCGGGATGTGCCCGTCCCAGTTTCGTCCCGATGAACAGTAACTGGACAGATTTTCTGTCCCGTGTCATGTCCCGTCCCGATGTTGTCCCGGTCCCAGTCGAGACAGGACGGGACCGGGACCGGGACGTCCTGATGTATTTTTTTATTTTTTAATAAAATCTAATTTTTTTTAATTATAGTTTTTTGGGCTTAGGCCTTATAAAAACATCTTTTTATTTTTTTTTCTATTTGTTTGGGCACCTTAAACAAAAACCCAAAATGTTACATATATAATCATTAAAAACTCTAAACAAAAGCTTTTAACACAATAATAACTTGCTAAAAATTCTAATCATCAATAGTCTCAAATCATCAACAAATATAAAAGCTCTAAATAAATATATCATAGTTCCATACAATAGTCTCAAATCTTAAAAAAAAATATGAAAAAAATGATATTATATAAATAGGATAAAAAATTAAAAAAAATAAAAGGGACCGGGACGAGACGACCCCGTCCTGTGTCCCGTCCCGTCCCGGTCCCTTTTTTGTCCCGTCCCGTCCTAATAAGGCCAGGACCGGAATGGGCCGACCGGGATGGGATGGGCAGGCCTTGAACACCCCTATCTCAAACTATGGGTAAGAATAATCACAACTAAATCTTTGTTATTTTCTCACCAAAGCCTTAGGAGTTAATAGTAGAGGTAGTTTTAATCCATAATTTTAATAATTTATCTTCATATTTTATATTCATGCATGTAAGATAATTTTTAAGTATATATTTTTAAGTGCAATCTGATCTATATATCATAGTTTAGTTGGTCAAGAAAAGTAGATTCATCGTAAACACACGAATAACCCTATATATGGGTGATAAACATTTAAACTGTACCAATTTTAGCTTAAATTATGTTTTACATTTTAAGACCAAAAGGGTAGGCTTATTTTAAAATATTTTAAGGCATAAAATTATGAAATGCATTTTGAATTCACAATAGTATTTATAAGATATAATTAGAGATTTTTTTTATATATATAATATGAGTAGGGTATTACTACTTGGGCAGGGAAACCCATGTTGCCCAACCCGCCCTTGCCCTACCCCAAATGATTAGGGCTTCTACTGGGTAACGGGTTGCATTTTATAGCCCGCTCATTCTTTAGGCTGGGTAATGAAGGGGATTGAAAGACGACGCGCAGCGGAAAAAAATTTTAAAACTTTCAATCCCTTGCCCGGATCTACCGATCGCGTTTAAGTCAGGTAGTAAGAAGTATTACCTTCGGTGTTCGGTTTCCGAGTGGCTCGGTGATTCCGCCGTTCAGGATGCCTCTGCTCGCCTCCTTTATCGTTCGAAGTCGACAACTCCGGTCAGCTTCCTCTACCGGCATCCACACGAATAGCTCTCCGGTTACAGACGGCTTGCTAGCGCCCTTTTGTCCGTCTAGGGTTTTCAGAGAATCTGTCTACTCTTATCTCTCTTAGGCCGTCTCTTATCTGTTGGTACTCTCACCCTAAAACCCTAGCTCCTCATATCAAATATATAGGATGCTATAGGTTTAATGAATAATATTTAATTTCGAAATTAACTCTAAATTAATTCCGAAATTAATACAATATCAAATATTGCCTAATCAAATAAGAGAACAATTAAATAAATATGGTTTAAATTAAATCCGTCTCACAGATTTAATTCACCTATTTATTTAATAAAGAGATGACGGAATTAATTTATATATATTTAATTTATCCTTATAAATTAAATCTAACAATTAATATCTCTTATATTTATATATATACGAATTTATATATATATATATACACGTCCACCCTATATTATTCATTGAATCTGGACATATTTTAGATTCAATGAATCTGGACATCATAACTCGTGTTGGGCTATTTTGTGTGCGACCCTGTAGGCCCATATGAAGTTGGCAGTGGGCCATTAACTATAATGACTCACAAGTCGTAAGCGGTCTCTAGCAAGACATCACGACTACCCAAATCATATGAGGATCATTGAACGATGCAACCTTTCATACAACCATATCACGTCCCTTTTGTCACACGACATTTTGGTCATGGATGAGGAATGGAGAACGTCATCCTCCTATTCATGACCGTTACTTTCTCGATCCCTGAGTAGTCTGAGTACAGAAACGGAACTACCTTTCCATTATAGTATGGCCATACATTTCTCAGACTCACTCATCGAGGGGCCCAGTAATGTCTCTCTACGAATGTGAGGGACAAATTCCATCTTGACCATTCACATTCCTCCGCATGAAAAACCACTAAGCCTGAACATAGTCTTTATGATCACTCGGTCAAAAGTGACTTTTGACTAGGTCAAAGCTAAGCGTTTCTCATGTATGAATCCATGATGATCTCAGGTCAAAGGGCACAGTGACATGGTTTGTATATGAGAGAAGCTTATGACTTAACCCATGCAGCTCTCTCATAGCGGGTCGGTCCAACACCTTGTACTCTTACATGTGCCTATGACTTTAATTTATATCTCTATATATCTTTAAAGTCATACTGGTCTTATTTCATCTTTGCTCCCACATATAGATGACTGACCAGGGACATTTAGGATAAACCATGAGTTATCCAAGGATAGTCATCACAATAAACATGCAAATAATATGATAACGTAATTAATAAATTCATAAATTAACAATGTTCAAAACATAATGATTGGCCCCCAGGGCACAATTTCCAACATCCTCCCACTTGCACTAGGTACAATCATTAATTTGTCTAATTCCCATTGACCTAACATGACGCTCATGCTTTGCTTGCACAAGCGGCTTTGTTAGAGGATCAGCAACATTGTCTTCTCCTGCTACTTTGCATATTTTTATATCACCTCTATCGTTGATTTCTCTAATGAGATGAAATCGCCTGAGTATATGCTTGGTCCTTTGATGTGACCTAGGCTCTTTGGCTTGTGCAATAGCACCGCTGTTGTCACAGAACAAAGTTATTGGATCTGAGATGGTAGGTATCACCCCAAGTTCAGTAATGAACTTCCTTATCCAAACTGCTTCCTTAGCTGCATCAGATGCTGCTATATACTCAGCTTCCGTTGCAGAATCTGCTATAGTGCCCTGCTTAGAGCTCTTCCAGCTTACTGCTCCATTATTCAGGAGGAATATATATCCTGATTGCGATTTACTGTCGTCCTGGTCAGTTTGAAAACTTGCATCTGTGTAACCAGTTACACAGAGCTCATCATCCAATCCACCATAGACCAAGAATAAGTCCTTAGTCCTTCTTAAGTACTTAAGGATATTCTTGACAGCAGTCCAATGGCCTTCACCAGGGTCCTGTTGATATCTGCTAGTCATACTTAAGGCAAACGAGACATCCGGTCGAGTACATAACATGGCGTACATGATAGATCCTATGGCCGAGGCATATGGAACCTTACTCATGCGACCTCGCTGATCAGGTGTACTAGGACACAAATCCTTGCTGAGGTGAATACCATGAGACATGGGTATAAAACCCCTCTTTGATTCCTGCATACTGAACCTATGCAGTATTTTGTCTATGTATGTGCTCTGACTTAGTCCTAGAAGTCTTTTAAATCTATCTCTATAGATCCTAATTCCTAGGATGTAGGTGGCTTCACCCAAGTCTTTCATTGAGAAAGACTTTCCTAACCAAGACTTGACAATCTGCAAGGTAGGAATGTCATTTCCAATAAGTAGGATGTCATCGACATAGAGTACCAAAAACACAACTGTGCTCCCACTAACCTTCTTGTACACACAAGGTTCATCAGCATTTTGAAGAAATCCAAACCCTTTGACTACTTCATCAAAACGATGATTCCAACTCCGAGATGCTTGCTTCAATCCATAAATGGACCTTTGAAGTTTGCACACCTTACCAGAGTCCTCAGAACGCATAAACCCTTCAGGTTGTGTCATGTACACATCCTCAAGTAGCTTTCCATTAAGGAATGTTGTCTTGACGTCCATCTGCCATATTTCATAGTCATAATATGCTGCAATGGCAAGGAGGATTCTGATTGACTTGGCCATTGCAACTGGGGAAAAAGTCTCATCATAGTCCACACCATGAGTTTGATTAAATCCTTTTGCAACCAGCCGTGCCTTGTAGACATTTACATTGCCATCCATGTCAGTTTTCTCCTTAAAAACCCACTTGCACCCGACGGTTTTTACACCTTCAGGCGGATCGACTAAGGTCCAAACCTAATTGTCGTACATGGATTGCATCTTAGACTTCATGGCATTAAGCCATTTTTCAGAGTTTGGTCCCACTATAGCCTCTTGATAGGTAGTCGGCTCATTATGCTCAATGAGCAACACATCACGATTGTCAGAAATCAGAAATCCATATCTCTGAGGCTGAAACCGTGCCCTATTAGATCTCCGTGGACCTTGCGTGACTTGAGGAGTCTCAACAACTTGTTGTGAGTTATCTCCGATTTCCACCTGTAGGTCTGTGGTGTCTTGTGGCTCTCGAACTTCTTCAAGCTGTACCTTGCTCCCACTGGTTCTTTTAGAGATAAACTCTCGTTCGAGAAAGATACCATTTCTGACAACAAACACTTTGTTATCGGTGGGGTTGTAGACATAGTATCCCTTGGTTTCCTTAGGATATCCCACAAAAGAGCACTTTGAGGATTTGGGCGCTAATTTATCTGAGGCTTGTTGCTTAACATAGACCTCACATCCCCAAATCTTGAGAAAAGACAAACTAGGTTTTCTCCCAATCCATATCTCATAGGGAGTCTTTTCAACTGCCTTAGATAGAACACGATTCAGTGTGAACGCAGCTGTCTCTAGGGCATGGCCCCAAAAGGACGGTGGAAGATCTGTTCGACTCATCATGGATCGAACCATATCTAATAGTGTTTGATTCCTCCGTTCAGAAACGCCATTCCATTGTGGTGTTCCTGGAGGAGTCAATTGTGAGACTATCCCACAACTCCTAAGATGATCAATGAACTCTTGGCTCAAATATTCACCACCCCAATCAAATCGAAGGGCTTTAATTGTTTTGCCAAGCTGGTTTTGTAGATGACGGAATTAATTTATATATATTTAATTTATCCTTATAAATTAAATCTAACAATTAATATCTCTTATATTTATATATATATACGAATTTATATATATATATACACACGTCCACCCTATATTATTCATTGAATCTGGACATATCTTAGATTCAATGAATCTGGACATCATAACTCGTGTTGGGCTATTTTGTGTGCGACCCTGTAGGCCCATATGAAGTTGGCAGTGGGCCATTAACTATAATGACTCACAAGTCGTAAGCGGTCTCTAGCAAGACATCACGACTACCCAAATCATATGAGGATCATTGAACGATGCAACCTTTCATACAACCATATCACGTCCCTTTTGTCACACGACATTTTGGTCATGGATGAGGCATGGAGAACGTCATCCTCCTATTCATGACCGTTACTTTCTCGATCCCTGAGTAGTCTGAGTACAGAAACGGAACTACCTTTCCATTATAGTATGGCCATACATTTCTCAAACTCACTCATCGAGGGGCCCAGTATGTCTCTCTACGAATGTGAGGGACAAATTCCATCTTGACCATTCACATTCCTCCGCATGAAAAATCACTAAGCCTGAACATAGTCTTTATGATCACTCGGTCAAAAGTGACTTTTGACTAGGTCAAAGCTAAGCGTTTCTCATGTATGAATCCATGATGATCTCAGGTCAAAGGGCACAGTGACATGGTTTGTATATGAGAGAAGCTTATGACTTAACCCATGCAGCTCTCTCATAGCGGGTCGGTCCAACACCTTGTACTCTTACATGTGCCTATGACTTTAATTTATATCTCTATATATCTTTAAAGTCATATTGGTCTTATTTCATCTTTGCTCCCACATATAGATGACCGACCAGGGACATTTAGGATAAACCATGAGTTATCCAAGAATAGTCATCACAATAAACATGCAAATAATATGATAACGTAATTAATAAATTCATAAATTAACAATGTTCAAAACATAATGATTGGCCCCTAGGGTACAATTTCCAACAGGTAATAGGCAGGGGTCATGTCGTACCCAACCCTACCTATGAACACCCCTACTTTATATTAACACTTTTTAAGTAAGAGATTAAATAGGAATCAACGGAAGGCACAAAAGGTGTTAGCTTTAAAAGCTGTATCATACCATTTAAGCACCAGTTGTTGTTACATTTAATTTTCATGACTCTAAGACCTTGTTGTTTTATTTGTTATTAGAAATATTTTTTTAAAGAATCTAAGTTGATACTCTAGATTATTTTGGATAGTTGTTTGGTTAATTAGGCTAATGTTTCCCAAAACCCTCATAAGGTTGGGCTGATTGATTGGTAAGTCTATAGGTTGTTGAATGGGGTGTTACATTTCTACCCACTCATGAAGCAAAAGTTTTGGCCCGTTCTTTTGCGCTTACTTGCATCAATCGAAGTCGGTCCCACATTTAACTATCGTTGAAGGTGCTGGTCATCATCCAATTTGTGGTATGATTCTACCTTTTCTTCTTGTTGATTACTATAGTATAGCTTTGTTTTGGGTGATTTTGTCTTTTTCATTTGAGTATTTTTTTTATTTATTGAAATCTGCCCAAATACTTGCTCTAATTGCCATAGGAATAATAAATATCAATAGTGACTTAGTAATTCATCAATTATTATGAAACTCTATACGTTGTTTTTATGTTCTCCTCCTAACAAAGATTTAATTCATAGTGTCTCCCCTGTTTGCATCTATATAGGCTGGATTAATCTATATACTTGAATCTTGTGTAAGAGCCACGCCATCTAGGTCTGTTACCTATAATTTTATTTTCTGATATGCAATTTTTGTTTTCATAATTATTGGAGAATGTCATGCTAAAGATGAAATAACCTTCCTAAATAAACCGATAAACTTACCTTTCTTCACATTAACTTCTAAAAATAACTTTTTATATCCAAACTATGCTAGTAACAGACTCCAATCTATCACAACCATATAAACTAACTTACTATATAATAAGGTTATCCGTGATAGAAAAGAGCAGTATCCAATCATACACTCTATCATAGATTAAAAAAAACTTTTCTTAACTCATTCCAATGTAAACTATGTTAGAAAGGATCAATCTCATCTAACATTATTATAAAACAACATATTACATAGATCATAAATTGAAAAAGTAAGAATTAAGTCTCATTCATATTTGATAATAAATTTATAATAAACAGATCACATGCAATCTTAGACCTCTAGCCAACTACCAACATGCATACCATAACAGAACAAATAAAAAGATATAAAAACATGATAATGCATGAATCAATTAAACACATATTGTCCTAGGATGGCAATATACAGAAAACAATAAAACTCATAGATCGAGGAGGTGCTACAAGTCGCTATTATAGCTTTACTTCTCCTGAGCCTTCCCTAATGTTCCTTATCTAAATCTTTCACCTTGAACATGTTAAACAACAGGGATGAGATAATGTCTCAGTAACTAAATCTCTACCTATCACATATACTAGCATGAGTTAGTGAGGTGTCAGGTGAGATAGACAGAGTTAATAACAATAAATAAGTATTTTTTTAACAATTAAACTCACAATGATTATATAAGTTAGATATTTCAGCCAGCCTCATGCAATTAATAACATCATAAAAGATAATAGACTTTTCATTAATTTGAAGTATACATAAATATTAATGAAGATTCCATCCATATGCAATGCTTGAACCCAAATCCACCCTTATATCCTCCTTATTTCTATTGACTAGACTCATGAGCTAAGTTCTTTTTATTTGACTGGCTATGCTCACAAGATCACCATACGAGTAATGTAGAGTAGCCAAAAACCACAGAGCACTTGGTGGACCATGGGTCCCTCCTTAAAAAACTAGTAGGGTGTCATAGTCTCTTAAAGAACAGGTAGAACAATAATAATGGCCAACCATAAAGTTTTGTATGGAGGTCAATACCACATGGCAAGTATATAGATCTCAATAACACTAATAATCTCTTCCACACCAATCCCAAATGTACATGATTTAAAACATTCAAGTGGATATACATATATACGGGAACACAACTCATCAAAACTTTAACTCACATCATATTCCTCATATCAATTATTTTCAAACTCAATTTATTTATTTCCCTTCAAGACAGTATCCCACAAGATAGTTTATGAGAATAAAAAAATGTCATATAAAAGAATTCATTCGCAAAAACCACTCACCAACACATACCAAAACATGCAACAAATAAAAATTTAGTTACCTAGTCTTCTAATAAACAATTGAATGCAAACGAGGCTCAAACAACAAAATGTTACAATAGGGTTTATATTTACAAATGAAGTTAAAATATTATCTCCACAGTATTAGAGTAAACTACTCACAAAGTTATAGCCTCTAACATTTGTAACAACGGTTATCTCCAACCTGTTACTAACCTTTTTAAACCCAAAATTTAATAATACTAACCATGATAGAAAAGAATCTTAGTATAGTTTTTGAAAAGGCTACCATGGTTATAAAAAGAAATTTGATTCGTTCGAAATGTTAACCATAATTAATAGTATTTCACAATAATTAGGTCTTAGGCTTTACGAAGTCCAAAATATCACATTTAACTCTAAGCCCATAACATGATATTTTTCTGAATAAAATTCTTTCAAACCAACAGTGATTAACTATTTTCAAAAGTCATTATGGACCCACAACTCACAAACACAAGCAATCCGGCAACAAAAGTAACTAAGACCGTCAGTCTTAGATAAATCAAAGTATGCAAAAGAAGATATATATGGCAATATACAATACTCATCACATGGAAAAAAAGTAGGCTATACAAGATAAATTTGATAGCTAAGCCTCTGCTGCCTTTCCTAACGAACCAGTCCTAGACTTATTACCTAAAAATGTTAAATCACAGGGTGAGGCAAAAGCCTTAATAACTAACAATCCTACTCATCAAGCATACAAGTGAGTGCTTGGGAGGTGTCAAGTGGAACAGTTATAAAAAATCATAACATTCACAATCGTCACATGGTTATATATATACACACATCAAAATACAATATCTCACTCTTAATTCCATCTCATTTCCCCACACCTTATTTCCTGTAACTAAACACATGGGCTAGTACTGACCCATGTGACTAGCAGCTCAACATAATAAGCTCACCGATCAAGTGATGTGAACAGGCCAAAATCCACAGAGCACAAGACCGGACCATGGGTTCCCTTTCTAGTCCACTAGTTGGGTGTCATATGCCCTACAACACATGAAAGGACCAAAAGATCAACCAGTGTACATCTAGTGTCCTACCACCTTATTACCACTATAACATGTACAAAATCCACCCCTTTATTCTCCCTGTAATATGTCTCCCACCAATCAACATTTACCATCCCCTCTCATATTTATACTCATGAGATTTATAAAATAATCATTTACTAATAACATAATAACTTTCCCATTTACCAAAATCGAGATTTCTAAATTTCAATAATCAACATCAATCCTCAAAACCATTTCTTAATAAATTCATGTCCCACATGACAACTTTATAAATTCATAATTTCACAACTATTTTTTCAATAACATGAAGTATCTTAAGGCAATTTCAACAATAATACATTTTATTGTTCAAATCATATCCCAATGGCATTTTAAGAATATAATGTAATTCGAAATTACTCACAAATATCATACAAGCATACATAACAAGTGGAAAGTGGTTACCTTTTACTAAAGTTCTAAAAAAGAATTACCACAAAGTCAACCCCGTGCTCAAACCAATAATCCAATAATTAATCTACACAATTAATATAACCACATATTAATATAAGCTAATTAATTAAGCTTATATATTTTAGTTAACTTTCTAATTTAATTTAATTTAATTTTTATTCTAAATTTTCACAACTCTCATAACCTAAAATTAAGTATTTTAAAACTAACTTATAAATTTTCTAACAAGCCAAATTATTCATTTACATCCTCTGGATTATTTACTCTAATAAAAAGAATTTTTCAAAATTTTTAAATACGAAATTATTATATTTTAAATTCTAAAAATCCCATTTCAAGTTTAAACCTCAAAACCAAACCATCAAAAATTCAATAGTACCTCAAATATTTATAAATAAATAATCTAATCAAAATTTTAATGGTATAACTCTCATATTTCTTTTTCTTCACAAATAATAGAATTTTAGCAAAAATAATTATTTCAAAACCTCCAATCACCTAATAAATAAAACTTAACCGATTAAAATCTCAATAATATGTCAAACAACCCAAATAAATTATTTAACTTAATTTTGATTGGTATAAATATAATATATCTCATAAATAATAGATTTTTCAACTAAAAATTAATTTTTAAATACTAAAATCAACAAATGGACAAATCTAAACTGATAGAAATGATCTACTATAATAGATCTATAATACTGGGGTTAACACATCAAAACTAAATACTTGCTCCAAACTCTATACTAAAAACTTTCTCTAAGCAACACAAAATTACTATCATTAGATAGATCCAACTAAGTAGAACAACTTTCATTGATGAAGTTTTGTAATTAGGAATAGTTTTACTTACCAAAATGATCTGTAACGATGGAGAAGGAAGGGAGAGAAAGAGCGACACTGTGAGTGAACGAACACGGAGAAAGTGGGAGAAGAGAAGAAAAAGGCAGGGGGACAGTAAAGAGAAAGCACTCGGGGTAAATTGAAGTTAAAGACCTTATTTAAAACAGAGAAAATAACAAGTTGGAACCCCTTTTTTTCAATTTTTAAATATTTAAAACCTTGGAATAAAATAAAATTGAGATGTTATAACTCTCCCCACCTAAGGAAGTTTGTCCCCAAAATTCAAATGACTATACACAAAAATCAAAAACAAAAGCAACTCAAGGTGCTTACTAAGGAATCAAGTAAGGGTACTTGCAACGCATCTGGTCATGAGTCTCCCAAGTAGCATCACCGGGACTCATGCCCTTCTAAAAGACCTTAGTATGGCAGATGGTCTTATTCCTCAATTGTTTGTTTTTAACGTCCAAAATCCACTCTAGGTCTGCTGGATAGTTTAAATTCTCTTGCGACTAGACCTCTTTGGGCTCAATAACATGAGACAGATCTGGATAATACTTCTTCAACTATGAGACATGGAACATGTCATGTAAATTGGAAAGATATGGCGGCAACACAATCCGATATGCAAGATGTAACATCCCTAGGTTCCAAATGTAGCCATAGTCACCCCAAGGTATCGCTCGTAGATATTATCTGTTTTGGTGCAATCATAGCCACCTCCGGGTTTTGTTCCCCTAGGTGCAGTTGTAGCCACCCAGAAAACACATCTACGAGGAAGAGGTATCTGCGCCCTTATAAGACATGCTTCCTTCCCCTCTCTAGCAGATGTAGGACTTTACATAACAGGTCCAATCTGCTCCAAAATCTCATAAGGGCCTATGAATCAGGGTGTAAGCTTCTTGACCTTAATAAATCTACCAACACCTATGATAGGTGAAACCTTCAGAAATACATGATCACCCACTTTAAATTCTAAAGGTCTCCTTCGATTATCTGCATAACTCTTCTATCAACTTTGGGCTGTCAACAACTTCAACTTAATGAGTTCAATCTTTCTTGTTGTGATGTCCACTAAATCTGGGCCAATAACTATTCTTTCACTTAATTCAATCCAACAAAGTGGAGATCTATATTTTTTTCCTATATCAAACCTCTTTCAAAAATGGTCTTCTTAATCTCATCATCATCAGGGATGTAAATTTTCCTTTTATATTTTAAAATTCCTTCTTCTCCAAAGTTATAATCTGGCACATCCCCGTTTCCCAATGCCTCTCGAATACTCAATAATCGATCATCTTCCATTTGTACTGCCTTCAAATCCCTAAAGAATTCATAGTCACCCAAAAGCAACTGCAAAGTAACTGATGTCTTAGGCACTACCTAGAGATCTCTCAATTCCCCCAAACAGTAGTGCTCCTCTAAGCTCATATGGATCACTTGCATCGTCTTCCTACTCAATATATTAGTGGTTGGGTGATACTTAAGTGTAAAGTTGTAGTCTTTAAGGAATTCCATCTATCTATGTTGTCATTGATCAACTTTCCTAGTCTACTTGACACTTTAGACTTTTATGATCACTAAAGGTCTCAAATTGGGTGCCACAAGGGTAGTGTCTCTAAATCTTTAAGAAAAACACTATTAATGCAAGCTCAAGCCCTCACATCTCACAATCCACACCAACTCCAAATATTTAACTGTTAATCCAATTTCAATTCCTTAATCAAAAGGTATAATAATTATTCCCTTTACTTAAATAGCCCATTAAACCCATTAGTCAACCTTAAATAATAACCACTCATAACAACCCCCAATGTTATATTTAGAACTATTAACCTCTAGCATACCAAATCCCAAAATATTTAGTCAAATAAAAATAAACCAATCTATAAACCTTATTTCAAAATATCATATTACCAATCTCCATTAAAACCCCTCTTCTAACAACAAATCCTAGCTCCAAATCACCAAAAACCTAAATCACAACAAAATTAAATTGACTAAACATTTTATATAAGCTAGGTAACTACTTTAAATCCATTAAAAGTTTCACATTCCAAGACTGCTCTAAATGTTAAAAGATATAACTTCAAGTTGTCATTCATAGTATCGCTAATCCACAGTTAACCTTAATCAAGAATAATAACCCTTATTTTTCACACAAATCTAAAATTTGAAACACCACTATATTCATTATAATTGAACATTAGGATACTATAGTAATTATTTCACAGCCTCAAGCTATTATCTTTCTTCTTTACAACAACTTTTATGAATTGCATGGAGAAACCCTAGGTATGATAAACTTTTTTTTTTTATGTCCTCGATCTCCTTTTTCAACTTTTCCAACTTGGATGGTGACATTTCATAGAGAGCCTTTCAAAACTTAATAGAGGACTCTACCTCATGCCTTAGGAGTACACTTAGCATTTCATCTAAAATTATATCCATAAATCTATTTAAAATTTCCATTTGGTTGCTTTTCATATTGCAGCTATCAATACACAATCATATGTTATAGTCTTCCTTTCTTACTAACAATATTGATTAATCTTGTGATGTGACACTCAATCAAAAGAATCCTTTCACCTCAATCTGTTCAATAATAATCTCCTTGTCCCTACTAACAGAGAAGAATGTCATATGTGTTGGCAACTTCTTCAAATACACTTACACTTATTCACTTGAGTAGGCAACCATAGGGTGAAACCTATAATAACCTTAATAGACATAGTATAAAAAGAAGTCAAAAATTTCTTACAATTAAGGTTAACATCACTAACTAACAACTAATCCATGCCCACAATCACATTGACGCCCTTAAATGGAAAATAGAATAAAACAATCATACATAAATTAAACTTTTAGAACACTTAACAAATAAAAAGGAATGCATAGCACCCAAATCAACAAGATGAAGATATCATGTCCTTATAGTGAATTGTACCTTTAATTAGATCAGGGGAATCCTCGGCCTCCTCTTATGTCATCCTAAGGACATGTCCTGAAATAGTGGAATGATTGCTTTGAGGGATCTCCCTAGCCTCTGGGCAGTTGTGGACAATGTGCTCTAGCTAGTGTCACTGATAACACTCCCAGCATTACCCTAAATGCACATTTCCACATTTCCGGCAGGGTCCACTAACACTGGATTGGGACATAGAAAAATAAGGATACGGGTTTTGGCTTCCTCCAGCATGACTCTTCTTAAGATGCTTCCTCTGAAAGTAACCCCATCGTGCATATTCTTTCTAACTCTCACTACTACCCCTTTGCAAGCTTCCTGAGTTTTGATTAACTCTCTTACTAACTCCTCCTGTAGGCCCCACATGAGTAGAGCATCATCCCTAAACATCTCTTCGCTCTGTCTTTTTGGTACTTATACCATCATGACTAGTCCACCTCTTTGAGTTTTCAACGCTCATAACCTCATGTCCATTTCAGTTAGGGCTTCTATTATTGCAATTTGCATCCTCTTCTTTCTTCCTAGTCTTGTCGCCTTCAAATTTTCTTATCCGTTCATCCTTTATGGCAATCAACATCTCTCTTATTTGTGTCAAAAGAGTCTCTCCACCTTGATGTTGAGGTTGTTCAATTGAGGGTGATGTCTGATTTTTAGTCAGATCAATCTTGCTAGATCTTACCATCTTTACTCGCTTAAGGATACAAGCCACCATAAAAGGTAAGCACTGCAACACAAAACAAACAACTACAGCTAATAAGGAAGGATATGTGTGAACCTTATATATTGCCACTACAAGTAATGCAACACAAATTACAGAATCTTAAGCTTTGATACCAAAATTGTAACAACAGTTATCTTCAACCTGTTACTAACCTTTTAAACCTAAAATTTAATAATACTAACCATGGCAAAAAAGAATCTTAGTATGATTTTGAAAAGGCTACCATGATTATAAAAAGAAATTTGATTTGTCAAAAATGTTAACCATAATTAATAGTATTTCACAATAATTAGGTCTTAGGCTTTATGAAGTCCAGAACATCACATTTAACTTTAAGCCCATAACATGATATTTTCTAAATAAAATTCTTCTAAACCAACAGTGATTAACGATTTTCAAAAGTCATTGTGGATCAACAACTCACAAACACAAGCAATCTAGCAACAAAAGTAACTAAAACCATCAGTCTTAGATAAATCAAAGTATATAAAAGAAGCTATATATGGCAATATACAATACTCATCACATGGCAAAAAAGAGGTTGCACAAGATAAACTTGATAGCCAAGCCTCTACCGCCTTCTCTAATGGACTATCCTTAAAGCTATTACCTGAAAATGTTAAACCACAGGGGAAGACAAAGGCCTCAGTAACTAACAATCCTACTCATCAAGCATACAAATAAGTGCTTGGGAGGTGTCAAGTGTGTTAGAATGGCTGATCACCCAAGAGGGGGGGTGAATTGGGTGTTAATTAAAATCAAAAACCTTTTCGCAATATAATTAAATTCATAAGAAATTCTGAATATAAAAACAATGAATCGACATAAGTATAATCACAGTAGTAAAATGGTTTAGCTGGAAATATAAAAAGGTAAGGGAAGAGAAGATGCAAACAGTGATTTATCCTGGTTCGGTCCTCACTGACCTACGTCCAGTCCCCAGGCTCCCCCTGAGATTTTCAATCGACTATCTCCCTCAAGTTTAACACGGGTACTTGAGAACCACTACAATCACAAGTTTGATCCGGGCACTTGTGACGCCACTTACAATTCTTAGACTAACCAGTCTAATTCAACAACAACCTCACACCGAGGTAATACTCCCCCTTACTCACCGTAAGGATACAATCTAATAATGATAATGAAGATTGAATATTTCTTCTCTCAAAGAAGTGATAGATGAATCTTAAGCACGTTTGGGAAACTCTCCTCTCTATCTTACGGATACATATGTTTTCGTCTATGGAGCACAGAGACAGGGAGTTTTCTTTCGGAGCTCTAAATGAGAATATGTTGATTCGGCATTTTAGCATTTGATGTTGTAAGCTTGGACTCTTCTCTTTTTTTGTTTTGAATGCTCTTCTATTTATAGATGATGTTGGGTACTTGACCGTTGAGCATTTTCTTCCCGTTTGGCTTGAAGAATATGACCGTTGAAACTAGCCGTTGGAAGCTTCTGATGAACGTCGATTCTTCACATCATAAATTCGTTGTGGCTCTTTATCTGAAATAATCTTCCTCAGATCAAGTGATAAGTATCTGATAATCTTAGAAACTATAAGTTGGAAAACATGGAATCAATCATCAGATATTTAGATATTCAGAACGTAAGATGAACTTACTTGATCGATGTCTTGATCGATAAAGCTTTGATCGATTATATTATCGATTAATTACATGAAGAAAAGATATAGCAGATAGATGCAATTATCGAATAGATTATGGATCATATGATGATCGAACAAATTATCGATAAATGGATGATGCATGAATACAGTGACCCAAAAATGATTTATGCAAGAATAAACCTTTTTAAGTTACATTTGCCTTTGTATCCTTTTAATAGAGAGTTATGTGTAAAAAGAAGGCTGAGAAAAGCTTGAAAGAAAATAGATCATTGATTTTAAGAATCATCATTGTCGACTGATGTTTAAACGGAGAACGTTCCATGATCGAACAAGTGATCGAACACTTATTGATCGAACAGATTATCGATAATCCAAGTGTTACAGAAATGAAACTTCAGTCATTGATGATCGAACACATTATCAATAAATGGATGATGGATAAGGTTATCGATAAACAATGAGTAAGAATATATTCAGTGAAAAACACAGACTATGTGGGATTAATCGAACAGGTGATCGATCAAAGATTATTCGAACAAGTGATCCAATAAAGTGAGAAAAGAAATTTAATCCTGTAAGGTAAAGAAACTGATTATCGATCACGTTTTGTGAAAACATGAGTTTCAGGAATTCGGATGATCGATCATATTATCGATAAGTCAATGATCGATTAGGTGATCGAAAAAATGGTTTAACATTAGTTAATGCAGTGAAGATAATAATCGATCATTTGATCAATAAATGTTTGATCGATAAAAGGATTTGAACGAGTGGTTTTGACAGAGCACTATATCGAGTAAGAAGACATGTAATATTCGAACAAGTTATCGATAAAGGTCTGATCGATTAAGTGATCGATTATTTCCCGCAACATCTTATATTAAGCGGCAATACCAATGATCGATTAGTTGATCAGTTGATCGATCAATCTAGCAAGTTATTGAGCAGACTAAATTATCTATCACGTGATCGATAAAACCTTGACAGTTATCGATTAGGTGATCGATAAACATATTCACCAATAACGTTATCCAAAAATCATTTATCCAACATGTTACTGATAAAACCTTAATAATATGTATGAAGATAAAAGAGAGGAATTGAGGAGATAGTACCAGTAACTCGATGAGTATGTAGTCGCTTGATCAGGCTCGAGTAACATATGATAATGGCTTTTCATTTCTTCATCTCTTCTAGAGCTTTTACTCAATAACATGTTTGAGTAGCATGTTGCTTGAGAACTTAATCATTCAGTGTAGAACTTCTGGTATTTGCCTCAATAAATTCGAAGTCTGATTCCAGCAAAACGAAGGTCAACTTTGGGTGATCATAAATCTTCCAATTCAACTCCAAATTTTGCAAATGACCTATCCCCAGAAATCTCTTTGAGTCTACTTTCTAATGCAACAAGAATCACCCCAAAATTCATTGTGGTTGCAAAGTTATCTTCATCACAATGACTAAAGGTCGGAATAAAGGCGTTAATCCTTACTGCAATCTTTCGAACTGCATATCTCTTTCATATGAAACTCTTTGAAGGTGAATTTTGTGTCCATGAACCGTGTTCTGAGTCTAGTTTCATAGGAATCAAGTTTCATCTCAAACGGATTTGTGATTTGAGAGATATTGAAGAAATACCGAACCTATGTCAGAGCTGAACGAAGAACAGAGCATAACAGAGTATGTGTTTTTATCGATAACTTGATCGATAAATGGATGATCGATCAAGTGATCGATAATTGCCCATGAAAATCACCTCTGAAGCTTATTTTTCATGTTTATATGAAGGGTGACTCAATATATGATGGTATAACTTCCCGGTTGTATATTTTAGCTTCCGACTGAGCCATCCAAACTTCTGATTGAGTATAGCAACGTTTAACATCAAATCTATGAACTTGAATCTTGATATTTTCATTTGATCTTGCAAGTTCTTCTTTTCTCAATCTCTCTTCTTCTTCTTCCTCTTGATCATTCTCCATAACTCAAAGTGTAACATAATATCTCCTTTCTTTTCTTGAGGAAACTACATAAGATATGATAGTTAGTCAAAATATGAGATAAATAATTTATGTAAACTTTTTGCTCTATTATTTGACATCATCAAAACTAATCATATCTAACAAAGTGGAAAAGTTACAAAAAATCATAACATTCACAATTGTCACATGGTTATATATATGCATAATATCTTACTCTCAATTTCACATTATTTCCTCATACCTTATTTCTTCTAACTGAACCTATAGGCTAGTACTAACCCATGTGACTGGTAGCTCAACATAATAAGCTCACCGATCAAGTGATGTGAACAGGCCAAAATCCACAGAGCATAAGACCAGACCATGGGTTCCCTCTCTAGTCCACTAGCTGGGTGTCATATGCCTTACAACACATGAAAGGACTGAAGGATCAACCAGTATACATCTGGTGTCCTACCACCTTATTACTTCTATAACATGTACAAAATCCATCCCCTTATTCTCCTTGTAATATGTCTCCTACCAATCAACATTCACCATCCCTTCTCGTATTTATACTCATGAAATTTATAAAATAATCATTTACCAATAACATAACTTTCATATTTACCAAAATCGAGATTTCTAAATTTAATATTCAACATCAATCCTCAAAACCATTTCTTAATAAATTCATGTCCCACATGACAACTTTATAAATTCATAATTTCATAACTATTTTTTTAATAACATGAAGTATCTTAAGGCAATTTCAACAATAATACATTTCATTGCTTGAATCATATCCCAATGGCATTTTATGTCACACCTCCTTTATTATCTCATTATATAACAACTGGAACCGTTCAAAACCATTATATAAGCCTTAAGTGTGAGAAAATTTCAAAATTTCAACTTAGGTTCTGAGTTACTATTCACAGCACTTTTAGCTAACTTTAAAAATTCATAACTAATTGTAAAAAAATCGAATCGAAGTGGTTCCAAGTTCTATAGAAAGATCTTGACATGATCTTTAAAGAAAAAATAATCATTGGTATCCAGATCTCATGCATCAATCCTAGATTTCATTCAAAGTGGTACTGTTTATTTGGTTATTTTTCAATTTTTCAAGATTTATGCCCAATTTTGGAAGGACATATCTTTCTGTACAAAACTCCAAATTTAATAAATTATCGCTTGTTTTAAATCTAAAAATTTGATCTATAAGTATGTTAAATTTCATATTCAGACTCATCCAATTACTCAAAATCACATTGGTCAAACTTTACTCCTAAAAGTCAACTCTTATCCCTTTTTCATACCATTCTTGCCTTTTCTTTTTTCCTTTCCTTTCATCTAGCTTTTCTCAACCATATGATAGGTACTCACATATAATTCTCTAGTCAATTACTCACATGTACTTATCCTTAATCATTGACATAATAATTCAACATAGTTTATAACAATACATAATATATAATTACACAACATGACTTCAATAACCATAAACTCCCTCATCCTCCAAGTGAATCCCTTTCCTTTCTCCTTGTCCTTAAATCTCAGTAGCAATGAATTATAATTATCATGTAAATCAAGCAAGTATAATGTGACATGTTATAAAACTTCAAGATATCCTCAAGTCACATAAAATCATATTTTGCATCATACCAAAAGAGGAACATCAAAACTTTCACATTGGCATGTTTCTATGCATTTGGCCAAAGAACAATCAAATGTCATAAAGTCAACCATTATCACCATATAAATTCCTCAATTCAAGCAATCAACATAATCACATTAAACAAATAAGATAAACAATCAAATTATAATTCAATGCTACCTTTCACATTTAATAGGTTTCGGCCTCCTTGATGTAACTTGCCTCTCCTTGTTTTCTTCTCACAAAACCTATTGATTCAAGTATAAATACAAGCTTCATTAACAATTAAACAATTAAACACAACACTTTAACCTTAACCCAACATTTCCTCCCTTTTTCTTTGATTTTTAACAAAATTGTTCCTCCCTTGGAATTAACAACTTTATGACTCATTCTTCTATGATTTTTCATAAGGAATTTAAATATCCAATTAGATTTATAAAAAATCAAACTCCTTTCCTCTCAAACTGTCATGGCTGAATAGGGTATTCAAGCTTCTGAAAATTTTATTTTTGATTCCAATGATTTTAAACACTTCCTTTTAGTATATCCCTATACAAAAACACATTTTAAACCCATTGGAATCATCAAATCAAGGTAAAACAAGCTCCTGCACTATGAACATCCCTTGGCCGAATTGAACATATAAAACCCTAACTTGGTTTTCTTCCAAAAATCAATCCATACACCACTTAAACATGCTTATTCCACTTGATATTTAAGGTTTCTATCCTTCCCTAAAGATCATATGTTCAAACCAAAAATGGACAGCATCTCCCCCTTGATTTTCATGCTAAAAACTTAACCAAAACTAGTTTAAATCTTAGGGATAGCAAGGCTTGAACATACCTTGATGAATCCTTGACGAAAGTTAGATGATTCCTTGCCCAAGTCCCTCACAAATTTTCTATCAAGAGGTCTAGAATAAGAATGGCAGTACCTCCCCTTGTATTTTCCAATTTCCTAGCATTTTCTTGTGTTTTTAAGGGGGTATTTATAAGCAAATAAATCTGCCACTTATTCCCCATTTGCACCACCAAAGAGCACCTAGGGAGGGTTATTTGGCAGCCATCCAATGCAAAAAAAGATTCAGATTTGAGCAAGTGTTCTTTTTCTAGAGTTTTCCAACATTTATCGATGAATTTTGGATTTTATTTAATTAATTTCTTTGAGTGGGCAACAAGTCATGAAATTGGGCTCTCTTCTAGGCCCAAAGTGGGTCCCACACATGGTTTAGGATGGCCTAAAAAGTTGGCCCACAAACCAAATCACAATTCCAAACCATTTTAAAACTTTATCGGTTACCATTCACTAGTAACATTCTATAAATTTTCTAGGCATCCAAAAATTCATTTTCCTTCATGAAAAATCTTCTTTTGATATAAGGATATGATCTGAAAATTTTCAAAATTTTTCTCCACCTTTAACTATTTATTTTGAATTTTCCCTGATTAGGCCTTATTGGTGTAACTGTAGGAAAATAAATTCCCTAAAATTAATCCCTAAGCTTCCAAGACCTAAAACCAATTTTATAAATTTTCATAAATATTTAGATAATTAATCCATATTTTTTTCCAGAATTATTGAGGCCTTTAGATATTTAAAATAATTATTTTTTCTCAATTTTCACTATTTTCCCGAAAAACTTCCTTGGTCGAGAAATTTTGTAATAATTGATTTTCATACCAATTTAACCTCTAGTGCCTCTATTGAGGTTCCAAAACCTCTAATTTACACTTTTACTATTTTTTTAGAAATTTTCTAAATTTTTTCTCAAATTTTCCCATTTTGTCATTCCTAGATCGATAAATTTGAAAATACCGGTCCGGATCCTTTTTGGGTCTCACACCATGTCTAGTTTTTTAAGCAAATCTTCTTTCCTTATTGACCCTTAACCAAAATTTTCATCCCTTCTATCTGTTAGTAGCAGTCTCACCCAAGAGGGGGGTGAATTGGGTGAGTTATAAAAATTTTGCGAATTTAAAGCAATAAGTTAACGGAAACAGAGAGTGTGAGTTAGAGAGATTTCACCATAGAAAGTGGACACAAAATTTATACCGGTTCAGTCTCAACCACTTGACCTACATCCAGTCCTCAGAACACCTCTAAGTATTCCACTATGTTCCAAGATTAATCGGGCTCTTGGTGCCTCAGTACAGCAATTGATACTCTCAATCACTCCCCCTTACTACCCATAAGGTTACAATCCCACTCAAAAGTCTACACTCTTGAGTTTCACATAGAACGTGATTAATGATGATAGATACAAACTCTCTTACAGAATGAATAAATGAGAATCACTGAAGCTCGGTGTATGGAAGAACAGAGTAATGAATGAAACAGTAAATAATCAACAAAGGGTAGTTCGCGTATTCAATCTATTCATTTAATGCTTCTTCGCACCTTTTATAGTTAAGGTAGTTTAGTAACCATTAGATGGAAGAGCTTCTAACCGTTGGGAGTTCAGTTGCGTGTTTCCCCAAATGCAACAGTTTTCGCCATTAATGCTTCTGACAAAGTAGGTTACAGGCTACTTAGACAACCGTTGGAGAGCCGTTGGGTTTTTCTTCATAATCTGCAATAATACTTTAATTCAATAAGTTTTTCTTTGCAGAGTGAGGTCAAAACGAACAAATGATAAAATGAACATTCATAGTTTACAAGTAGAATCAATCAGTTGTTAAATGTGTTGAACAATAACTGGACATCCTTGATTGAAGTAATGATCGATAACTGGTTGATCGATCAGGTTATCGATTATTTAGAATGAGAGCTTTTGAAATAGATAACTAAGTTTATTGATCAAGTGATAGATTAATAATTTATCGATCAAGTGATCGATAAAAGGAAACAGTGACTTCATACTGGTATGCGGAGAAAATAAAGATCAAGGTCACTTTTGATTTTGAATCTCTTTAAATAGAGAATTAAGATAAACATAAAGGCTGAGAAAAGCTTGAATGAAATAGATAATAAATTTTAAGAATCATCGTGACTGGTTGAAGTTTAAACTGAAATCACTCCATGATCGAACAAGTAATTGAACACTTGTTGATCGATCAGGCTATCAATAAACAAGGTGTTGTAGAAACAGATTTTAAAGCAATAATGATCAAACATATTATCGATAAATAGATGATGGATAAACTTATCGATAAACAATAAGCAGAAGTATATAGAGTGAAAACACAAACTATGTAAATTATCGAATAGGTGATCGATTAGTGAATGATCGATCAAGTGATCGATAAAATAGAACAAAGAGATTTAATCCTGTAAATTCAAAGAGCTGATTTATCGATCACGTTATGTGAAAAACAAGGCATATAGGTAAGCGCAGTGATCGATCATATTATCGATGATTTGATTATCGATCCGGTGATTGAAAAGACCATTAATTAAAAAACGAGATACCGATGATCGATCATTTGATCGATAATCCACTAATCGATCAAGTGATCGATAAGCCACTTGGATAACAACTTGCATGTAGAGTGGGTTATAAAACAATGTTCGATCACATTATCAATAAATCACTGATCGATAAAGTGATCGATAAATGGTGACTAAGGCAAAATATAGAGTGAGTAGAGCGTATTACCATTTACCTGTGTTCTCATCGATAAACCATTTATCGATCATGTGATCGGTAAATGCCTATCAGATTTGTATCGCTTTATCTGACTGATGTTCGATCATTTTGATTATCAATCAAGTGATCGATAATTTACTACAGACTTTTATACATAACTAAGTTAACAATGATCGATCAATTGATCAATCAACACATTATCTATAAGGTTATCGATCAATGTTTCTGCTAAGTTACTGATTGTATAGAAATATTATCTATCAAGTTATCGATAAGTCCTTAATCAATCAACATACTAAAATATATATTCCTTACTTTGTTATCATCAAAACCTTAATCCTAACACTATCAATACTAAATTCGGCGGGATGTGACATTTTAAGAATATCATGTAATTTGAACTTACTCACAAATATCATACAAGTATACATAACAAGTAGAAAATGGTTACCTTTCACCAAAGTTATAAAAAAGAATTAACACAGTCAATCCCGTGCTCAAACCAATAATCCACTAATTAATCTACATAATTAATATAACCACATATTGATATAAGCTAATTAATTAAGCTTATGCATATTAGTTAAATTTCTAATTTAATTTAATTTTTATTCTAAATTTTCACAACTCTTATAACCTAAAATTAAGTATTTTAAAACTAACTTATAAATTTTCTAACAAGCCAAATTATTCATTTACATCCTCTGGATTATTTACTCTAAGAAAAAGAATTTTTCAAAATTTCCAAATATGAAATTATTATGTTTAAATTCTAAAAATCTCATTTCAAGTTTAAACCTCAAAACCAAACCATCAAAAATTCAATAGCACCTCAAGTATTTATAAATAAATAATCTAATCAAAATTTTAATAGGATAACTCTTAGATTTCTTTTTCTTCACAAATAAAAGAATTTTAGCTTAAATAATTATTTTAAAACCTCCAATCACCCAATAAATAAAACTAAACTGATTAAAATCTCAATAATATATCAAACGATCAAAATAAATTATTTAACTTAATTTTGATCGATATAAATATAATATATCTCATAAATAATAGATTTTTCAACTAAAAATTAATTTTTAAATACTAAAATCAACAAATGGACAAATCTAAACTGATAGAAATGATCTACTATAATAGATCTACAATACTGTGGTTAATACTCATCAAAACTAAATACTTGCTCCAAACTCTATACCAAAAATTTTCTCTAAGCAACACAAAATTACTATCATTAGATAGATCTAACTGAGTAGAGTAACTTTCATGGATGCAATTTTGAATTAGGAGTAGTTTTATTTACCAAAATGATTTGTAATAATGAAAAAGGAAGGGAGAGAAAGAGCAACGTTACGAGTGAACGAACGTGGAGAGAGAGGGAGAAGAAAAGGAAAAGACGGGGGGACAGTAAAAGGAAAGCACTCGGGGCAAGCTTAAGTTAAAGACCCTATTTAAAACAGAGAAAATAAAAGCTTGGAACCCCATTTTTCCCCAATTTTTAAATATTTAAAAACCTTGGAATAAAATAAAATTGAGATGTTACAACTTTCCCTCTAAGACCTTCAATTGTTACCTAGAATTCTAGCTTGGAAGGCTTTTTCTAAAGTTTGAAGTAAAAACATATATATGAGGATTTAGATTCAATTCCTAGGTTCCCTTAATTTATACTATCCTTTAATTATTAAATTATATCATTAGGATTACCAAATATACTACGCAGATATAAAACTACCAATTTATGGCTTGTATTATATCCTCAAAGAACTCAGACAAACAGATTTAATATGAGTTAAGTTATTCTTACTATAGGAGTCTAATTATTGATCCCACTATTGAATTTAACATCTTAGATGTCACAAATGGATTCTCTAAATTTTGGCTCAATGCCTCGATCCAACGGTGAACAAATTTAAAAATGATAATTTGCTATTTAGGGTTCTATTTGTAAAATCTATAAAAATGAGTTTAAAGCCTACCTATATATAAGCTCATATTGATAACCCGTCACCAACAGTCAAGGCTCAGAGCACAAGTACTGCTACCTACCCATCCCCAACACATATAACCACAAGATTTAGGCACAAGAATAGTAGGGGCTAAACCTAGCCTATAAGTCTCATACTTGCTTAAACTCAAACAATCTCAAAATTATAACTATTAAGAAGAAAAAAGTTTTTCCAGAAAAGTGATAAATGTAGATATATAAGGTAGGAGTGTTCAATTTGTCTCGTCCCAGTACCGGTGAGTTTGGGACGAGACAGGACAGGACAAAAAAAATTTCAAGACGGGACGGGACAAGATGTAGGATAGGATCGTCCAGTCTCGAGGTTTTTTTTTTCTTTTAAAAATTATTTATTAATAATTATTATTAGATTATTCAATTTACTTATTAATAACAATTATTATTTTTATAGTGATCTTTAGCTCTTAAGTTGTAGTATTATCTCAACAAAATCTTTTTCCTTAATAAAATAATTCATAAAGTCATCATATAATGTTTCTTTTACGGTTTTTTTTACAGTATTGTTTTTACACCTTTTTTATACTATATAATTGAGTTTTCTACATAATATTTTCTTATAATGTTTTTATTTTTAGAAGCCCAATAAAAAATAAGCATCATAACATAAAAAAATTTATATAAAAAATTATAGTTTTTTTTAAAAAAGGGAAGCTAGACGTCCCGGTCTCGACAAGACCAGGATAGAATTGGAATTAGACAAGACACGGGACAAAAACCTTGTCCTGTCCCTGTTCACCGGGATGGGATCGGGATGGGCCTGTCCTATCCCGTCCCGTCTCCCGTGAACACCCCTAACATAAGGTTCATACATAAGAAATCTTATACTTCTGACCATTAATTAAACATCCATCAAATAGAGTAATCCAAATGTTTGGAGGAGATAGTTAGATATGCAAATAGAAAAACATGGGCCATATCATGGCAAAATACACAATTGTTACAAAGCCAAGCCATAAGAAGCCTACTAGTTGTGCATGCCTAAGCCTCTGGCTATTTCCTTTCATGACGAAGTAAACCAGGAGGTTTTCCTAAAAAATAGCAAGATTAATGGGTGAGACATAAAGTCCGAATAACTAGAGATCACTCTACAACATGTACAAATAGAATGATAAGTGGGTGAAGTAATGTCTTACACAAATACATAAAAGACATAGCTCATGCAAGCATAAGAATAATGCCCAAACTTGTTCACCAATCTCCCCCTTATAGCTCAAAAACATGGACCCCAACCTTTAGAGAGCTAATGATGCTTCTGTTATTAAAGCACTCAATTAAACTAGGTCCCAATTAATTTGTAGTTTAGGATCAACCTAGGTCATTACTTCCAAGGAGCAAGTTATGGGTTTCTTTAGATAAAAATTTAGATGATGAAAAATGCAATAAAATGGACCTAAACTAAAATTCAAAATTCTAATTATAAATACAAGATGCAAAATGTCCTAAAATCTATATGAAAATTAAAATAAACTAAATGAATGCAAATACAATTTTTGGAGGGTTTTTTTAGAAGGAAAAAAATTAAAATGATAAGTAAAGAAAATTAGCTAGAGAGAAAATAAAATTAACAAGTAAAAATGAGAGGTTTCTCGTCAGGTATAGTAGAGGATATAACTTAGGATTCACATGGATTCAACCTTCATAACCTAAATCAATTAATTAGACCAAAGAGAAGTGACAAGAGAGTGAAATTAAGAAGTCCAATTACCTACTTGAAATGAAGAGAACTCTCAATTTCAAAAACTCTTAGACTATTAGAGAACTTATAACGGTATCAGGTTGGTTAATTAAACTTATTAAGACCAGTAACAAATAATTCAAATTAATTCTGAAAATTATGCTTAGAATTATCCAACCAAACAATTAGATAATTTACCAACTCAATTAAACAATTAAGAGGTAAAAGAACCCAAATTTGCAATTCAAACCACATTGATAATTAAATCCATAATGAAAACTCAATTATAAAGTCAATTAACAATGCAAAGGTTTATAAACATAAATTCCAGGAAGTGTCTCAGCATAAACAAAATCTAAATATCAATCCAATCTCAGAATAAAAATTACAATCTAGAATTAAATTGTCTCACAAAAATACAACTCAAAATTATTAAAAACTAAATAATCTAAGTCCTTGAATTAAAAAGATAAATACAATATCATTCCTTTGTAGTCTTCAAGTGCTAGCCCAAGACTCAAGCCTCTTCCATGCTCCTGCCAAGTTGTCTCCCAAGCAAGTTCAAGCTACTATCAAAATGTCTCCTCCTCCAAAGTTGTTAGATGCCATGGTCATGAATTGATTGAAGGTGATGATGAGGTGGAGATAGGAATTTGTGCATGTAGTGAGAAGGGAAAGTATGTGAATTGATGATGACGATGAGAGGATGTTGTTTTGTGACTATGGAATGGAATGAAAGAAATATGAGACAAGACGTGAGTTGACTATGGAATGAGGGGAATATTTTAATGGGAGAAAAGAAAATTTTTATGGATCCAAAGCTCAAACCCATTAGTAATTAATTGACCCACTTAATAATAGCCATTGAATTGTACTTGAATTCCAAAAAGATAATCTTGTACCATTAGATTTCCTATATGCTCTTTCTTGGCCTACAAGAATTTGAGTGAATCTATTAATGTAGATTATATCCAAATATAATATAATCTATATCAAAATTAAATATTAGGTGTGCACAAAAATAAGGCAGGAAATTGAGAAACTTTCTAGAGATCAATCTTTCTAAAAATAGGAGACTTGTTTCTAAAGAAATAGGAAATATTAATTCCAACATAAAAATAGGAAATCACAAAATATTTAAACAAAATCTCAATTTTTATGAAAAATCCAAAAGTCAACCAATTAATCTAATCATGCATAAAAATCCATTAGAGCTCAAAATTATTATTTAAATCCTAAATTAATGTGAGATAAAATATATAAAAATTGGGCTTTATCAAAAGCTAACAACTTAGCCAAAGGTCTTTTATCCACTTTAAGTCAAGGGTCCCTTTTCATACCTACAACGCCCAAAGATGGGTTATGATGCAAGAAGTTTCTACCCATGAGTTTGTTCTCAGTCTCGGGTCGAGGAAAAAGAAAGAACTACATGGGCCTAACAATAGAGCCATACACTTTATCGTAGTATTGCCAGGCCATACAAGCTTCAAGAACCATGATCCTTTACATGTATGATCCCTATGCATAGCTACAACATAATAGACATGATAATACAAACAACATCATAATGTAAGGCACAATCCAAAACATTCCCCACAAACAGTCACCTCAGAAAACTTCCAAGGCAATACAATTCATATAATAATATCAAAATATTTCTCACTTCACCAAGATTTGATATATAAGCAAAATACATATTTTTCCTTCATGAACACATTATTTGTCATATACTTAGATATTTCAACCTCCAACATACCCAATATTGAAAACCAATTAAGATCAAATATTTAAAACAATTAAAACTCCTATCTATTCCCAATCAACAAAATACCATTCTAATTGTCACATTACCAAATCTCAACAAATCTCACTTCCAGTAACAAACCCTAACCTCCAAATCCCATATAAATCAAATCTAACAAAACTAAACCTATTAAGTCTCTTAGCTAACCCAAATAACTCCAAGAAACCCAAATGATTCGATCAAAAATTTAGGGCATTGGTAATCCTCAAGAACCCTAAAAATCTCAACTTTCAAATATGAGAAATCTAAGACGAAAAGGTGAAAAACAAGTTAGAATCACTCACCAAAAGATTTAGAAGCTCAAAAACAAAGCTCAAGCATCGAAAATGCAATCCCTAGTAGAGCTTCCATGTTTTCTTCTCCTTTCTTCTTCTGTTTCTTGAGTTACAAATGCTGGTATTTACCAGCATTTTCGTGCATTCGCCATGATGAATGGTGAAGTTTGCTGCGGCAAACTACATAGAGGTTCCAAAAATTTCAAAATTCAAGTGCATTTGCTACAGAAAACTCCACCCTTCGTCGTGGCGAACTACACAGAAGCAAACAAGTCCTCTCTATGATGTTTGCCATGTACATACACAAAGAGCATCCACCCCTTTTTTGTGTTGTTCGCTGCAGTAACCACTCATCTCGCCACGGGGAAATACACAAAGAGCCACAACTATCTTATAACAGCCTCTAGCTTATCCCTTTTACCTTACCAACCTTAAATGACCTTTAATACCCTTCAAGATTGGATTACAATAAGCTTACTTACTCTTAAATCCTTGATTAAAAACCAAGATGTTACATTAAACATCTTGCTCCTCTGCTGCATCATTCTTTGTTGCTTCCGTATGGTCATTATTTTTATTCTCTTCTACATATACATGGCTACTTTCTTCATTGAACTTCATTAAATGCTGTACCTCATCATCATCTACCAACTCCACAAATGTATTGATATAGTTCTCATTGACAAGTGGAGCATCAATATTGACAAATATCGTGGCCTACATTGACAACCACCGTGGTCTACCTATATTGATAACTATCACAGCATGTATTGACAACACTGTAATAACGGTTATTTTCAACCTGTTATCAACCTTTTTAAACTCAAAATTTAATAATACTAACTATGGTAGAAAAGAATCTTAGATAATATTTGAAAAGGCTACCATGGTTATAAAAAGAAATTTGATTCGCCAGAAATGTTAACCATGATGAAAAGACTTGAACTAATCATTAGATATGTCTATCATGATTACAAGAGCTTTACCGAACAAATTGTATGAAAACCATAATTAATAATATGACACAAAAATTGGATCTTGGGCTTTACGAAGTCCTGAACATCACATTTTACTCTAAACCCATAACATGAATTTTTCAAATAAAATTCTTCCAAACCAACAGTACGTAATTAACTATTTTTGAAAGCTATTGTGGATCTACAACTCACAAACACAAGCAACCTAACAACAAAAAGTAATTAGAACCATCAGTTTTAGATAAATCAGAGTATGCAAAAAGAGCTATATGTGGCAATATACAATACTCATCGCATGGCAAAAAGGAGGCCATACAAGATAAACTTGACAGCTAAGCCTTCGCCGCCTTCGTTGACGGACAAGCCATAAAGCTATTACTTGAAAATGTTAAATCAAGGGATGAGACAAAAGCCTCAGTAACCAACAATCCTACTTATCAAGCATACAAGTAAGTGCTTGGGAGGTGTCAAGAGGAACAGCTACAAAAAAAAATCATAACGTCTCACAATTGTCACATGGTTATATATATATACATAATATCTCACTCTCAATTTCACCTTATTTCCTCCTACCTTATTTCTTCTAACTGAACTTATAGGCTAGTACTGACCCATGTGACTAGTAGCTCAACATAATAAGCTCACCGATCAAGTGATGTAAACGGGCCAAAATCCACAGAGTACAAGACCAGACCATGGGGTTCCCTCTCTAGTCCACTAGCAGGGTGTCATATGCCCTACAACACATGAAAGGGCCAAAGGATCAACCAGTATACATCTGGCATCCTACCACCTTATTGCCTCTATAATATGTGCAAAATTCACCTCCTTATTCTCCTTGTAATATGTCTCCCACCAATCAATGTTCACATCCCCTCTTGTATTTATACTCATGAGATTTATAAAATAATCATTTACCAATAACATAACTTTCATATTTACCAAAATCAAGATTTCTAAATTTCAATATTCAACATCAATCCTCAAAATCATTTCTCAATAAATTCATGTCCCACATGACAACTTTATAAATTTATAATTTCATAATTATTTTTCAATAACATGAAGTATCTTCAAGGTAATTTCAATAATAACACATTTCATTGCTCAAATCATATCCCAATTGCATTTTAAGAATCTTAGGTAATTCAAAATTACACACAAACATCATACAAGCATACATAACAAGTGGAAAGTAGTTACCTTTCACTAAAGTTCTAAAAAAGAATTACCACAAAGTCAACCCCGTGTTCAAACCAATAATCCAATAATTAATCTACTTAATTAATATAACCACATATTATTATAAGCTAATTAATTAAGCTTATATATTAGTTAAATTTCTAATTTAATTTAATTTAATTTTTATTCTAAACTTTTGCAACTCTCATAATCCAAAATTAAGTATTTCAGAACTAATTTATAAATTTTCTAACAAGCCAAATTATTTATTTACATTCTCTCGATTATTTACTTTAATAAAAAGAATTTTTCAAAATTTTCAAATATGAAATTATTATATTTTAAATTCTAAAAATCCCATTTCAAGTTGAAACTTCAAAACCAAACCATCAAAAATTTAATAGTACCTCAAATATTTATAAATAAATAATCTAATCAAAATTTTAATGGTATAATTCTCAGATTTCTTTTTCTTCACAAATAATGGAATTTTAGTTAAAATAATTATTTTAAAACCTCCAGTCACCCAATAACTAAAACCAAACCAATTAAAATCTCAATAATATGCCAAATAACCCAAATAAATTATTTAGCTTAATTTTGATCGGTATAAATATGATATATCTCATAAATAACAAATGTTTCAACTAAAAATTAATTTTTGAATATTAAAACAACAAATGGACAAATCTAAACCGATAGAAATGATCTACTATAATAGATCTACAATACTGTGGTTAGCACTAATCAAAACTCAACACTTTTCTCATACCTAAATCTTAAAATTTTTTCTAAGCAACACAAAATTACTATTATTAGATAAATTTAATTGAGTAGAATAACTTTTATAAAGGAATTTTTGTAATTAGGAGTAGTTTTACTTACCAAAATGATCTGTAACGATAAAGAGAAAAGTGAGAGAGAAAGCGACGCTGTGACCACGCGAGGGGAATGGAAAAAAAACTCAGGGTAGGCTGAAGTTAAGGACCCTATTTAAAATGGAGAAAATAACAGTTTGACCCCATTTTTCAATTTTTAAATATTTAAACTCTTACAATAAAAATTAAGATGTTACAAACATAATATCTCATTTCGTAGTAAGGGTTTCTACTCACAATAAACCATACTCGACAAAACAAAACCACCCACAATATATTCAAAAACACAGTATCCATCATCATCCTACCTACCCATAATTAACCCTAATCTAAAATACTAACACCCACCAATCCAAAAACACAAGCTTTCCATTGTTTAACTTGTTCATATCAGACCAAAAACAAAAGGTTTGTAGAAGCTAAAGGCAAGAACATTTTTTATATGCCTATACCCAAACACAATTTTTTGAACAAAAATTTTGCCAGGGAGGTAAGAAGAGGAAACAAAGATTCAAACCTTGAAATTAGAAGAGATGATTAAGATGAGAGGTTCTCGGGCTTCACTAATGGTGATGGGAAAGATGCCCCATCATCAATGACTGCTTGCTTTTCCTTTTCTTTTTTCCCCTTCATGCAAGAACATCAAGATGCGCAAGAAATCACTTCTCCCTCTCATTTTTCAGTGCCTGTTTTGGTCTACATTACCTAAGGCAAAAAAGTCTTTTCAGATTTCACTCAATTGCAACTAGGTCCCTTTGGGACTCCTAGGCAAATATCATATTTTCAAGGACCTTTTTATAGTGTTTTTTCTTCTATGGGATCTTAGTAGAATTTTCCCCATATTTAAGCACAATAAGAGTAAGGTTAAAAAAAAATCTAGATGAATAAAGAAAGTCTCCACATCAAATTTTTCTGTACATTTTGGAGCCCTTTACTAAAATGGACATTTTCTAATGTTTCGATGAATATCATGTTATTTAGGTTTTCTAATAACATTCATTCAATTGTTGCTCCAACGTTGTTATTTGTTCCTCTAGAATATGATTTAAATTACACTTTCTTTTTTTCTTTTTAATATGAAATTCAAATTTATTGACGCATGACTGATGTGCTTATTTTGTTTTTGATCATTGTGGCTGTAATTGTTTTCAAAGTTTAAGATTCTTTTATATTTTATTTTATTTTACAAATAGTTACTTGTTTAATTTTTTTAGCATATTGGGACAAAAGCTAGTAATTTAGCTCATAAGGAAATAAAAAAATTGATTAAAAATTGATTAATTATTTTAATAAATATATGCTTGATAAAATTTGTTTGTAAATGTTTTTAACAAAATTGAAAAGTTGCAATTATAAATTTAAATAATTTATATATAAGTTTGGTAACACAATTATCAACATATTTTTTCCAACTTCAATAACCTAGTTAACAACTCTTATAATAATATTAACAACTCTATTAATGTTATTCACTATGTAATTTGAGAATTATTTTGACTTTGAGAGATTTCTGAATGCCAGATTGAGAATTTTTTAACTTCTGTAACATGGTTAATAAGTCAAATAATGGTGTTAACAAATTTAATAATGCAATTAACATGTTTTAAAAATATTTTCATAGAATAAGCACAAATGATATAAGGGCAATATAATTATTTTAGCAAATATTGAAATGATTATTTAGGATTTTTCAAATTAAAGTCTTATTTCGTTGTTATTTTTCCAACAAATATCTGTACCGTCATTTGTGCAACTGATCGGATCTCTAAGATTCTACGCCATCTTTTTTTTTGGGGGGGCCAACTCTACCCTGTCGTCCAAAATGACCATACTTTTGGTCCAAAAATGCAAAGTGACAAGACAAAATCATATTCGCCAGCAAATGTGGTTTCATACAGAGATTCCAAATCCATTCATTGCCTTCCATTGCATGGATGAGATTGACAAAGCAAATTTTCTATATGTCAGATTACTTAAAAAGTTTATGACCCAAGTTCTATATTGCATGAAAAATTAGAATTTTAATTTTAAATTAACAAGTGTAGTTTTCGTAAGCGGCGGAAGTCTAAGCAGCAAGCATATTATATATATTTTTTGAAATTTTAAAATATTAAAAAAATTTTGAATGTAAAAATTAAAAATTCTAAAATGCAATATTTTTAACTAAATATTTTCGTTATTTAAGGCTAAATATATCGCAAATTTGAAATACTACTATTTTTGTAAAGGCATAAATTTGTTTATTTTTATTATTGATTCTTTAAATTTTTCATCATAAATTTGTTGTTCAGTTAGGAGATAGATGATTGAGAAAAAGTGGTAATATTCTTTCTTTTACAAAGAAAAGGTTCAAAATATCTGTTTGATTCTACGAAGATTTTTTTTGGAAAAAAAAAATTATTCTCAGGTTCTAATCACTTATAAATGCAAAAAACTTGACATGTACGTATCATAATTTAACATGTAAATAACATTGTATACAAAACCGGACCACTCCGGACCGTCGATTCAGACAGAGAATTGGTGAAATGGCCACTTGTTCTACCTGGTTCATCCTCTAAACTGAGAAAATAAAAACGGTCCAAACTAGCATGACTTAGTAATAATCCGGATAAAGTTGGCTCGGGTGGGTTGCTAGGTTATTAAAAAAAACTCACTTACCACTCACTAGTGCGTGCCGGAGTTTCTCACTAGTTGAGCTCTCTTCCCCTCCGGCTAGGCTTATTTATTTAAGACTTATTTATAATTATTTATAATTTTCTTTTCTTTTTTTTTACCTTGATATATAATTTTCTTTGAAACCTTTTCATTTTTTTTTTGATAGTATTTGAAACCTTTTCATTGACAAAAAGAAGAAAGTCGGAAGAATTATATTATTACACGTTACATATCTCATGGCCCCTAAAATCCGTAGCGTGTGGAAGAAGCAGAACAACCCCGCCGACTGAGGGGGTGTTTGGCAAAACCAAAACCACGGTTACAAAATCACTTTTCCGCAAAACGAGGTAACCTCCTCCACATATTTATTTTATAATCCGTAAAAACACTTCTGAAATCATAGTTTGGTTTCTATCTAAACACCCCCTGAATCTTATTGCTTTTAAATAAAAGAAAAAAAGCTTCACGCCTCTTCCATTTTTCAATTTGGTTTTCCAAATTTGTAATTATAAAATTACAATTAAATTACTATTGCCATTTATATGTATCCAAGTACTTTTTGTGATAAATGTCTATAAAAAGTATAAATTTTTTTGGGACTGAAACTATAAAAAGTATAAATTTGATATAAGTAGTAACATATATTATTACTAGTATTATGTTTGAATTTTTTAATATTATAGGGTGTTTTCAAAAAAATAAGTTATATTTTTCTTATCTATATTGCTTTTAATTAATTTCAACTAATGTTTTCATTATGCCTGATTTGGTTATTTATATATTATAAAGATGATATAAGGAAGTAATTAATAATATTTACAAATTATGCTAGTTTGTCCACGTTATTTGATATGTCTATATAAAGAAATAATTATTGTAATTTTTAAAATTTGATAGTTGACTTTGAGAAACTTTTAAATTCATTTAAATGCCTGTCCTTTTAATTAAAAGGATTTTACACACCTAAGTAAATTTTTATCCTTTTTCAGTGGATGATCATTTTTTTTAACTTTTACTTGTTATTTCATTTTTTATCATAATTAATGTATTAAAATATATAAAAAGTATGATAATTCATATTATTATTAACCAATTATGAAGACCGTGTGTGATTTCTTCATATAATGCATAAACTTGTCTGATTTTAATTTTTTTTTTTGCCCAACTTGTCTAATTTTAATTGTAATAACCCTGGAATTCAAGAAAATGTAAAGATAATAAGACCAAAAAAAGTATATAGTAGGAACTAAATAATAATAGATTGTTTATATGGTATCTGTATTTAAAGATGCAAGTTGACACTAAAAGACAATTTCGAAAATATTTGAAGAATACATCTTATGCAATAACTTTATTTTTTTAAAAAAATATAAAGTAAATTTTGGAGTTTAAATCAAGCTAAAGATTGAGAATTTTTTTCTTTAAAAAATATTTTAGTGGTCAAAAGGCTTATTTTGAGTAAAAAAATAAAATAAAATAATTACTAAAATTATTTTAATATCTTAGAAAATATGGGAAAACTTTTTAAAATATTATTTTGAATATTTAGGAAGTTTATGACAAGGAATATTTTCCAAAAATAATTTTTTTAATAATTTTAAAAGTAATTTTTGAAATTAAGCGTCTATTTCCTTGAAAAATTCAGGAAAAATAGTTTGGAATTTATTTTTAGTCAAAAAATTTTACGAAATTTTTTTTATAAGGTAAAGAATTTAATTTTTTTTGGCCAAAAGGTAATGAAGTTAATTTTTGAAAAAAATTTATAAAGTATTAAGAATTAATTTTTAGAAATTACTTGATGATTCCACTCAATGAAACAAAGGGTGAAGTTGTGAACAAATTATAATGAAGTACAGAATGGTCAAAGGGGCATATTAAACTCACCAGGCATCAGCACTCCCTCCTCTTCATCTTCAGGCAGGAAGAGAATACGGAGGGGAGGAGCTAAAAGAGGAGGCTTCCAAACTCTGAAACTTGAAACCCAGCCCGTCCTCCTACCATTCTCTATATCCTCCAATCTTCCGTGTCATCGCCGGCGTGTCCGTGCTAAGAATCGTCGCTGTCTTCCTCCGCCGCTCAAGGTACCGTGGTTGTTTTTCTTTTCTCTTCCTTGTTCGACTTTCAGATCCTCTCTTCTCCTTGTCGACGCTAACCGTTGCTGAAGGAGGCGTGCTTTCTTTTCTTCCTCCTCTGATTGTAGCTGCTGTTGTGTGACATTGAGGGAGTCTTCATCTTCTGCAGTTTTTTTTCTGCTTAGTAAGGCGCTGCTGTTAGGGGTACGCTGAGCATTTCTTCCCTGTGTGCATATGTGAGGGAGTGTGTTGTAGAACTCCTCTTTCTTTTCTCTAGATTTGTACAGCTGTGCGTGGATATGTAGACATGTGAATTCTGTTTTGACCCAAGCATATGATAGTTTGGCCTTAGTTTTGTTAGAGATGATGGCTTAATGCTTAAATTTTGTTTGAAATTGAAGAAGTTAATGTTTGGTTGGATTTTTGGGGCTAAAGGAAAAGAGTATTTTTGGTGCCATAAGTTCATGTACCGTGATTGGGAATGGGTAGCTGTAATTGTGTGCGATGTTTTGAACTTGGGGGACAGAGAGATAGTAATCAAGGATGTGTGGACATATTTAGCTTGTACCTGGAGCTTGAATGAATTGTCATGGTACTTGTTTGCTTTGTTAGCTTTGCATTAAGACTTCTACACTATATTGTTAAAAAAGAACTCAATCAGGACATGAATATTATATTTGTAGAGACGATTTACATGTTAGTCTATCAGACTATCACATATTTATAATTTGAAAAGAAATAAATAAAATGCTCAGTTATGAGAGGTTACAAAAATTGTAGAAAGAAAAAAATACAGAAATATGATTGATTGAAGTGTTTTCTTTTTAATCCATAAGTTGTATTTAACACCCTTTATTGGGTTCGGAAAATGAGACTGGAAAATGAATTTTAGTGCATTAGATTTTGCCTATTAAGCTTCTAAATGCTTGTGAACGGTGGAGGAAATTCTTAAAATAGTTCATTTGATTGTGTAATAATGGTTATTGTTTGGAAGTGGCAGTGAATGTTTATCTAATTTCACGATGGATTGTGATAATTTTGCTTCAAGTTTACCCTTTCATGAATGTATATCTTAATGATGTAACACAATTCACTAAATTTTCATCCAAATAAATTTTTAAGCCCGGGATCTCATGCAAAATTTATGGGTGGTGCTATCAGTAGGACAACTTATCATTGACAGATTCCCTCCCAACACCCCCCCCCCAAAAAAAGAAAAAAGCAATACGTGAATGTTTTTTTCAGTCCAAAGCAATACATAAATTCAAACTACGGAAAACAAGATAGTTATATTCAGATGAAATAGAAGATAATTCTATGAAAAATATAAACTTTACAAATATACAAATATAAATTAAATAGAAGTATTATATGCTATTAATAATCAATAAATTAATTTAATAACTCTTTATTTAAAAAATAATTAGATAAAAGAATAATTTTTTAAAAAGCGTTGGACAATGTATCTATGTAATTATATGCCTTTGACTTAATATTATAAAATTCATGACATTTTTTTCTTATTAGAAGGTTGTTGTCGCCAGAGGTCACCATCGATCTGGTGATACCTATGTTTTCTGATACTGATCAGCTCTAAGCCTATAATTGGAGGAGGAGAACGAGCCATTGCATATAGAGAGAAGCGGATTTTTGAAGACATGGCAGGTTATTCTACAAACGACACTAATTTCTTCATTTGATCTTGGAGTTCGCAAATTGTCAATATCTGTATGTATTTATGTGTTTATGCATCTTTAAAAACTTGCAGAATGGTAGTTCTTTTATTGGCATGTATTTTGTCATGACAGTATTAAATTAGAAAGAGGTAGAAAAGTTGCAGTTTGCAAAATATCATAGTAGCGTTGTGCTGAGCTATTTTTCACCTCTAATTTGTTGTTTGGATTAGATTTCTTTTTTCTTTTTCTTGAGTTTGTGCATTCACTTTCGTTATTAATAGGAGGGAGAAAAGCAAAAGCTTATTGTCGCTTCTTTGTCTGTTAGTTTGGTTGTGTTTTTTTGTTTCTGTTTGTGCTTAGTATTGAACTTAAATGCTTGCCATGCTCTTTTATACCTTTTCTGGGTTCAATTTTTCCCTGATTTCTTTGTTTTCTGGAAGAAACTCAAATTAATCATTATCCCCAATTGCAGATAATGAAGAGCCAATGATTATAGGAAATACACTCGATCAATCACCAATCAATAAATATAAGCGCTGGCAATGGTGGTCTTTGGTGGCAGTTAACATTGCTTTTCTCATTGTTGGGCAAGCTGTTGCCGTTCTTCTTGGAAGATTTTATTATGATCAAGGTGGAAATAGCAAATGGATGGCTACTTTGGTCCAAACTGCTGCTTTCCCATTTCTGTATCTTCCATTGTTTTTAATTCCTTCATCTCAGGAGGGTTCTACCACTTTTCGACCTTCTATCAAAATTCTTACCTTAATCTACATTGTTCTTGGGGCCTTAATAGCTGGTGACAATATGTTGTATTCTGTTGGACTTCTATACCTCGCTGCTTCAACATATTCACTGATTTGTGCATCCCAGTTAGCTTTTAATGCTGTTTTCTCTTATTTTATCAATAGTCAGAAATTCACTGCCTTGATCATTAACTCTACAGTGGTCCTGTCTTTATCTGCTTCCCTTCTTGCTATTAATGATGAATCAGCCGGATCGGCTGGTGTTTCCCATGGAAAATACATTCTTGGTTTCCTTTGTACCCTTGGAGCCTCAGCATTGTACTCATTGTTACTTTCCCTCATGCAATTCTCCTTTCAGAAGGTTCTAAAACGGGAAACATTTTCTGTTGTTTTGGAAATGCAAATCTATACTTCACTTGTTGCCACTTGTGCTTCCATTGTGGGTCTATTTGCAAGTGGGGAGTGGAGAACTCTGCATGATGAAATGGAGGGGTTCGGTAAGGGAAGGGTGGCTTATGTGATGACTTTGGTTTGGACGGCTGTTGCTTGGCAGGTTTGTTCTGTTGGAGTTGTTGGCCTGATTTTCATGGTGTCGTCTTTGTTCTCCAATGTTATCAGTACTCTCTCTTTGGCTGTGACTCCTATCGCATCTGTGATAGTGTTTCATGACAAGATGAATGGTGTAAAGATAATTGCTATGCTTATGGCTTTCTGGGGTTTTGCTACTTATATATATCAGAATTATCTTGATGACTCTAGGCATAGAAGAACACAAGCTGCTGTTGATAAATCCAACTGTGATGCTTCTTGCTGAGAACACTGTTATTTTGTTTGGTAACTTAAGACACCTTTCCCCAGTTTCCCCTTTTGGCTCTGCACTTATGTAAAGCAACAAAGGATTTTACTTTTTGTTTTTCTTCTGTCTTTTACTTTTGGTACAACTGGTGAGAGCTAGTATAGTTATGTTTATGTACACATTATGGCTGCCAATTTTTTGCTAATAAAAGTCCTAATAAAAGCAGAGATTCGTCAGGTTTTTATTTTGCACAATATTGTTCCCCATCTGATCTTCAAATGCGGGCACTGCTATATTCCTTGCCAGTTCTTGATAATCATCGAGGTTTCAGGATTTGAGTAATTTATTTTTCGCTGAGGAACCCCTTTGGTTATTTGTTATGACCTTTTCTGAAAAGATGTGAGTAAAATTAATATGTTTTGGTCTGATGAAGTACGCATAAGTAGGAGGAACAGTGTGCGTTTTTTTTTTTTTTTTAAAAGAAAAAACAACTGATAGGCTTAAAGCTACATAGATTGGGTTTTATATGTATATCCTAGTGGAAGGTAAAATGTCCATGAAAGCATGAATAGATGGGTTTCCTCCAGGCCATGTTGCTTTACAATTTCTCTATTTATTTTACCTTTTTTCTTATTATTCAAATGCTTCTATTTTTCTGTTTGCTAAAAATTCAAATTCTAACAGTAACAACAATATGAATATAGCCAGCACCTCTTTTGAAAATTTTTCTGCAACTTTTCCTCCCTGTTTTTCTTTCATGATCAGAGAATAGGTTCTTTCCGTATAACTTGGTTCTCTGCGCCACCACCACATGAACTTCTGCAGCCTCCAATTTCTGATAATCGCTGCTGTATGTTACTGTAGATAAGAAGAGGTACTTAAGTCTGCATGCATTCTACATTTTCTCTTTAAAAGAGAAAATATCTAGTCATGGTAGCAAAAATTTCAATGCAATTGTCATAGGATTGGAAGTTTGCTTCAGTTATCCAGGTGGCGGTAAAGATGGAGGAAGCACAGGTTTTAACTGGAAGGACTTCTATACTTTTTGATGTTCACTCCTCTTGCGTGTTTTGTTTTGGGGTTAAATCTTCAAATCATGAAGGACCTTTGAAACTGGTTGTATCTTTTCTAGCTTTGCTGTAATACTAGAATGCAATATCATTCTTGGTACTTGCATATGTAAACTTTTCGTGGAGAGTTAATTCCGGCCATTTTCTCTGTTCTTGGCAGGGACTGAAGGGAGAAACGGGAAGTCCTCATTCCTGAATGTAAGTTAGAATATTTGATTTGAAAGCTGTTATCGTATTACAACTTAAAGCCAGGCGCTTTTAGGCAATTATTCTTTTGCATCATTTTCCAATTGCCTCGAATAAGAACCATTACATGTCATTGCTGGTCATCATCTAGATGGATAAGAATTGGTTACTTCTTAAAAATAGGAGTTACTTGAGGATTGAAAGGAACAGAGTAGTTTTTATCATTTGCATTTTTCCAAACAGTGCATTTTGAAATATGTGAAGTGTTATGATACATTTTGCAGTTATTTCAATTATGTGAAATGTTTTCAAACAACGGCGAGAGATGATGGTGTGATCACTGCCACAAGGCTGGCCAGAAGAGCAAGGTGCGTTGGAATTTTCACGGTAAATCAATCAAAGTGAAAATGACTAATAAGCATCAGGGCGGTGGGTACATGGACGGACTGGAAAGAAAAAAAGGGTACCTGACATGGCGGTCAAACATTTTCTCCATGGATGTAGCCTCGTTTGGTTTGTGAAATGGAATGGAATGAAAATAATTTCTTAATTGTGAAATGTTATATGCCTGCGATAAAAATTAATAATAAAAAGAAATAATTACAGGGATATATTAGATTTTTCACATATTTATTGTGCACAATGAAAAAGGAATTCTTTTCCTTAGTGCTGCTGCTAAGAAAAGGGGGCCAAAGAATTGCTTCTGAAGATGATAGAAAAATCAGATTTCACGTACAAAAGATGTTGGTTCAGGTCTCTCTGCTAGAGCCAGGAATCCTCGTACTGCTCTAACTTCAGAGTTCAATGAGATAAGATGTGAATAGTGGACTCTGGAACCGTTAGGTATTATTCATGTCTTGAACACTTGAGCCCTTTTGCTGATGAATTGTTTATAACTTGATGAGATACTCTCCGCAGGAATTGACACTTCTCAGACAAATTATGCAAAGGTTTTTACTTTTGTCACCCAAGTTGACTTGTGATTTATTATCTGTCCACAAATTTATCAAAGTTCTTCTTAATTATATGATTTTTTTCGTCAATCTCAAAAGGGCAGGTAGCTTTATTAAAGTAATATTTATAGGGGAAAAGACAAGAAAATACCTTTAAATATACAAAATCCCATATTAGTGCTAGTGAAAAGCAAAAAGTCATATCAGAATAGGAGTATTGATATGGCATTTCTAAATATTGGCAAAAGACAAGCTTGCTCTTTGTAATAGATGTAATTTAATTGATATGGGCACAGAAGGACCGAGATTCACTTGGCGCGGACCTATCACGAAGTTCGGAGGAAGACTGTATAAGAAATTGGACCGGGCTCTTTGTAATCAGCCTGGAGGAATAGTTTTAGTGAAGCCTTTGTAAAAGTTGGTCCAAGAATACAATCAGACCACCACCCTTTGCTTATTCATCTTGCGGGAATGAAGGGAGACAGATCCAAGCGACCTTTCAGATTTGAAGCTATGTGGCTCTCCCATAAAAATTTCAAACCTTCAATCAAGGAAATGTGGAATGATTCGAAGGAAATCCCAAGGACTTGGATGGATTGGAAGACTTCCTGAAAGAATGGAATGTAAATGTTTTCGGACATGTGAAGGAAAAAAAGAAAGAGCAGTAAGGAGGATTGCCGGTATTCAGAGAATCATTGCAGAGACAAGTAAACAAATTCCTAGAGGAGCTAGAGAT